>NW_023461065.1:0-29278 GCF_013731165.1 Rhagoletis pomonella | reverse complement strand
TTCATTATTTATGGAAGTATCGATTTTTAGAATATAAAGCGCCGCAGGCGAAAATTTTTAATAAAAAATCGCGCGATTTTTGATTAAAAATTTTCATTATTTTTGGAAGTATCGATTTTTAGAATATAAAGCGCCGCAGGTGAAAATTTTTAGTAAAAAATCGCGCTATTTTTTATTAAAAATTTACGATATATATGGAACTATATTAATATATGGTTACTGGGTGTTTTATATAAAATCGCGCGATTTTATACACAGTGCTAGCTTCTGCATGCGAAAAAATAAGAAGAGAATAAAAGAAATACCGTTGGAATACGGTTGCCATAAAAATATGACGATTTTACGCACAACTCCTTTTTGTGTTGGCCGCGTTTTAATAAAATCCTTTAATAGTGGCGTATTTACTTTTAAAACGTATGGCAGCACATATTTGCTCTTACTGTCGGCCATTGTTATTTCTGTTTGTTTGTGAAAAGTGGTAAAACGTGAACACAAATTTATAAACGCGTTTTACTTAATTAATTGGTGAATTATATATAATAAAAGCATAAAATACGCATGTGAGCATTGAAAATATAACATGTAACTCAAAATATAAGTGATAAGTGGCATATTTTAAAAAAATTAGGGGGGTGATAGTGGACATTATTTAACAACAAATTGCTAAAATACTATTAGCAATTATATTGTGAGAGTGAACAATTCATGTTGAGGAGGCCTCCACCAACATCCTCACCAAGTTTCATGACGAAATTCCTTATACTTTCGCTGAAATTTTGACTGGTTCCGTTTTGGAAAGCCCACCCTAGGATTGTTCTATACCAAAAAAAATATACCCCTATTTTTTTATTTTGAAATAAAAAAAAAATATTAGGGAGTGCTCAAAGCGCTCAAAGTTTTCAATGTATTTTATATGGGGGAAAAACAACGTTTCGTAGAAATAGTGTAGAATCAATATTTTTCGATGGGAAAACTTTGTTTGCAGTGATTAACTGCAAGCATAATAACGAATACGGAGAAAATGTCAGCAGAGTAGACGTGTTTTTGAGTAGCTGCAGTTTATTCCGAGTTTTATTAAATCCTCCGCGGGTTAATTTACTAAAAAAAAACCCACAACAATCTTTGTAAGCGGTTCTGCTGTCCGTGTAAATGGAAATTGCATAAACTTTCATTTGCAACTTGCAAAAATTGCGTTATCATTATAAATTTGGGGTTTTTTCTTTTCAATTAATGAAAAGCTACTTATCGAACCGGCTGCAACAAGTAAAATGTGGTGAGAACTACTCCAGCCTAAAACCGATCACTTCAGGGGTGCCGCAAGGCTCTATTTTAGGTCGTTTTCTATTTTGCATGTTTATTAATGATATTGTTGAGTGTTGCCAAAATTCATCCATTCACCTCTATGCTGATGACACGCAGATCTACTTGTCAAGGCCCATAGGCCTTGTTGAAGATTTGATAGCAAGGCTTAATGAAGATCTCACTCGTATTTCTAGCTGGTCCTGTGCTAACAATTTGAAATTAAATGCGTCAAAGACGAAGGCGATTACCATTTCTCATTCAAAATATGACCTTAGCTCTATGTCACCGATAGTGCTTGACGGAATAAATATTAAATTTGAAGAGTTGGTAACTAACCTGGGTTTTAGAATCAATACAAGATTATCATGCGTTGACCACATAAACGCCGTTATTAACAAGATATACAATATTCTTCGAAAATTATATTGCAGTGCCTACTTATTGCCACAACAAACGAAATTAAAACTTGTTAATTCACGCATGTATCGTATGCAGAGTTGGTGTATTGCAATCTTGATAATAACTCAAAGCATAAATTGCAAATCGCTTTAAATAACACAGCGCGTTTCGTGTTTGAGAAAAGAAATTTGACCATATATCCCATTATTCCAAACAGATTCTGCGTCACGATTTAAACTCGTATTTCAAAATCCGGGCTCTTGTATTTTTGCATAAATTAATATACACACAAAAACCATTGTACCTGTACAAAAACATTAAACTAGGCCAGTGTATCCGAACATTGAGTCTGATTGTTCCCGCATATTCATACTTGGACTCACAGCGTATGTTCTTTGTTAGCGCCATAAGAGTATGGAACACAATACCGAGTGAAATAAAGTTAATAAAACAAGCAAGGTGTTTTAAAACTGCAATTTCTAACTACTTCTGACCTATATTCCCCCCTCCGCCTCCTCCCAATCTTTCTTTCTTTCTCACTCTTAATAATTAGCCCTAGTCTATAAATATAATAGTTTAAGTTTTAAGTTGCGTTTGTATGTATACCAACTTTGTTATTTTGAATTACAAGAAGATGTACTACCACAAGACTTATTTAGTCTTACTATGTGCAAAAACAAAACAAATAAATTGAATTGAATTGAAATTGAATCTTCAGGAGATTCCCGGTAATAATACCCAATTTCTCCTTTAACAATTCTTTCATGGTAACTGTATCTTATAGGTCGTAGAGGAAATCTTTAATCATAAAAAATGGTTAAATAAACAATTGGATATTAATATTTTTAGTCTCCTGAAGAGAACCACAGTTTTACGATTGAAAAATATTGATTTTCAAGAGTTTTATACCATTTTTAAGTAAATTGGGTTTTTCCCCATACAAAATACATGGAAAACTTTGAGCGCTGTGAGCACTCTCCAAATATTTTCTGATTTCAAAATAAAAAAATAGGGGTATATTCATTTTCGGTTCAGAACAATCCTAGGGGGTGGCGGCATTAAAATTCCGACTTTATTATTTTGGACCACTCTAATATGCATATAAGTTTAAGCTAGGCTTAATTAAGCTGTAAGAATTAAATAAATAAATAAATAACTTGTCAGCTCATTTTCCATAGAAACGCAGCTGGTGGAAAACGAATCAGCCAGTCGGCAAAAGCTTTCATGTAACGGCCCAACCAAAAATGGAAGGTTGTGTGGTGATGCTCATAAATTGCGCCGTTGCTCGGATTTCCTGACTAAGGACTGTTTCGAGCGCAAAGCTATTGTTGACCGCGGTAAGATTATATTTAAATTACCTTAGCAACTCGCACACAGCTGCTCAGTGTCCCAGCACAAAAAATTGCCTTCAATGTGGACAAAAGCATAACACCTTGTTGCACTATCCGAAATCAGCTCCACAAACCGATGGAGCTTCAGCAGCACAACCACAGCTGAATCCCACAGCTCAGTCTTTCCGACGTGAAAGTACATTTATTTCAACCACAACAGCACTCTCATTAACAACGGTTCCGAAGCAACGATAATCTCAGAACACAAACAGTTGGCTTGACTCGCACTCGAACTTCATCGGTAATCTCCGGAGTGAGTGGCACGCCCTCAAATCATTGTAAGTTCACTGCCAGTTTTGGCATTCGCTCAAATATCAATCCTGATTTTCGAACTGCAAAAGACGAAGCCTACGTGCTTAATGCGCAGGCAATAGCAAGTATTTGGTATGACTTACATTAAGCATTTGTTTGATCAAACTCAAACTCTTGGCAAGTCTACGCAAACAGAACTAAACCGTTTTTGTTGCCTAGAGCGCAAACTTTAACGCGACGAGGAACTATGCAAGCTTTACAGCGAATGCATCCATGACTACTTCGTTTTAAATCAAATTGCGCCTGCTACAACAACGGAGAGCGATCACTGCACCTTCACTCCGGTGAATACTCTAACAGTGGCATCGTGCGTATTCCCACATCATGCGGTGCTTAACCGTAGAACCCATAACCAAAAAATACTACGTAAATACCTAACCGGGGTACCCGTGTGTCCAAATACTATTTTTTAATGTTTTAGAGGCATAATAGCAATGGTTATGGGTTCAAATCAATATTTTTTGAGCGCTAGTTAATAAAGGAGGTTGATTATATGGTATTAACCGCGAAAATTCAAGTATGTAGATATACAGAAAAAATAGGCTTCAAAACACATACCCCGATAGTCTATCTTCCAGTGCATATAAAAGGTAATAGAAGGTAGCATAACGAAATATATTGACAAATCAAAACGTTTAATGCCTTTTGGTTTTACATATTAAGCTGCAGAAGACAAGGCGTACATTCAGTACCTTTTTGACACCATTGTGGACGATGGAAGATTCTCATTCCCAATCCTCGACCAAGGGCTATTGTTTCGGCGATCTAACCCCGTTTAGGTCTGCTACGTATGCCAGAGACTACTGCAGACAAACTCCACCTCGGCCAGGTGCAATGCCTGTGACGGGTGGAGTCACCTACGTAACTGTTCGGGCCTACGTACGCACCGGGAATGGACCACGTCGTTTGTGGCCCCATGCTGTGCGAACCGGACCGCCTCCACGGCAGACCAACACGCGCCCGGGCAGCACACAACCACACCCCAACACAACACAAGAATAGACAAACAAACAAACACAATAGCACCCAAACACCGCCGCCGGCAACTCCTGGTCCCTCCGACAATCTGCTCGGTTTGTCAGTCCAGTCCAGAATATACCGTAACGTGACACCAGTCAAGTGCAACTCCTGCCTTGGCTGGAGTCACTTTAGGGCATGCTCAGGAATTCGCAACACGCGAGATTGGACGAGTGACTATGTGGGTCAATGCTGTGCTGCCCAGTCGCATCCCTCCACCACGACGCCGCCAACCACCACCACAAGGCAGCACCCCCCTTTTGCAGCACATAGGGCATGGAATATTAATAGCTGCGGTCCAAGGGACGAAGTTGCACGGCAATTCAACCTTGAAACAAGTGTGCTACTCAGAGGTGAAAACCGTATGGTAGTTGGTGACTTTAACGCGCACCACGATCTTTGGCACTCAAGCCTGTCAAATGATCGTAGGGGAATACATCTGGCTGAGCAGATACACGATTCGACATTCTGCACAATGAACGACGCCGCACCCACCAGGATTATGGGCAGCTGCTGCAGCTCGCCAGATATAGCAATTGTCAGCGCTGGTCTGATAAAAGGCGATCATGGCGACCTATGCTGACCCTAGCATCAGACCATCTGCCCGTAGTCATCCCGATTGATAAACCTGACAACTTTGCTTCAGTGGATTACCGGACCTATGTCAAATTTTCCAAAGCTGACTGGAAAGGCTTCGCGGATGTTACTGAAGGCGCCTTCACTGCACTGCCCATACCAACCGACATTCACGTAGGTGAACATAAATTCAGCAGGGTTGTAGGATGTATTAAGGATCCACGTCCGAACTTTCCTGCTGAAGCGGCTGTTCTAGCCGATGAGCGCGACAACCTCCGTCAGGCCGATTCCGGAAATATCCGTATCAGGGATCTCAATTCAGAGATTCGGCAACTTGTGAACGTACATAAACGGAAGAAATGGGAATAGCATTTGAAGACCTGCAACTTCGTCTCTGGTGTGAACAAGCTTTGGTCAACCGTGAGGTCGTTGTCCAACCCGACGAAGCATGACGACAGAGTCGAAATAGACTTTGCTGACCACGCTTCGTCGGACCCGGAGCGATGTGCGAGCTATTTTAGCCGGCAGTTCATTCTGCAACCTCCGGTGGATAAAGCCAAATGTCGAGTGACCAGAAGGCTGCACAAAATGCCAAAACCCAGTGCTCCTCTCGTTTTCAACAGCGGGGACGTAAGCGTAGCCAGCGGGAAGGCGAAAGCCTCAAAAGCCATTGAACCCGACGGAATATTCATGATGATGCTTAAAAATTTGGGTCCTGCGGGAGTAGCGTAGCTAACAGAGGTCCTCAACCTGTCTATGGCCACTCTCGTAATTCCAGACATCTGGAAGATGGGGAGAGTGGTCCCGCTGCTCAAACCGGGGAAACCAGCCAACAAAGGAGAGTCTTATCGCCCGATAACCCTCTTTTCCCCGGTAGCGAAGATACTCGAAGCCCTGCTACTCCCGTATTTTATGAACCACCTGACCCCAGCGAAGCATCAGCATGGGTTCCGTAAAGTGCATAGCATAACGCATAGCATAAACGGTTATCTCGCCGAACTTGCTCGCTTCTTCACTGCAAGGAGCCTTGCCCTATCCTCTGCGAAATCTTCGGAAACCCTATTTACCACCTGGACGAAGGAGGTCAGACTGCAACTGGGCATTCACGTTGATGGCGTAACAATACCGACGGTGAATAACCCGAAAACCCTCAGAGTTAGCTTCGACAGTCTGCTCTCCTTGCCGGCGCATCCAACCGCAATTGTCGACAGAGTACAGACAACAATGTCCTCAAGTCGCTGGGCGGCAGCACTTGGGGCAAAGATAAATAAACGTTGTTGGCAACATATAAGGCAATTGGCCGCCCGCTTCTAAATTATGCAGCGCCCGTGTAGTCGCCTGGGACTAGCAGGACGCAGTGGATGAAGCTACAGACTTGCCAGAACACGGCACTACGAACGGCGACTGGATGCCTCCCGATGACGCCCCAACACCACCTACACGACGAGGCCCAGATGCTCCCAGTCAAGGAGCATAATACAATGTGCAGTTCTTTGTGGGGAGCCACAGACGTGGTCAGCCCAACAAACAGCTGCTTGCAGAAGAGGCCTCGCCGAGGCACGTCAGGAGGAATCTCGACGAACTGACGGACGAAGTCCAGAGGTTTATTAAACAAGCTCTGGACCCGTCAACCTACCGACAGGCCTTGAACAGCATTCACAGGGAATCAGTCTCGAGTTATGTAGACTCCCGCCCTGTGAATGCCGTTCTAGACACACAACTACCGGACGTGGACGGAACAGAACATTGTCTGCTTCGGGGACCCGCACTACAATAGCCCAACTTCGCTCTGGCTATTGCAGCAGGCTAAACTCTTACCTGAGCAGAATCAACGAGGCTGTGCCCAACCAATGCCCGGCATTTGGAGAGTCGCCACATGACTCTCGGCACCTCTCCCCATGTCCTGAAAACCCCACTCAGCTGACGCTTCTGCCCCTATGGACAGACCCTGTGGAAGTCGCACACTTCCTGGGCCTCCCCTAGCTGAAATGGACGACAACGTTGACGGATGAACCGACCCGAGCGGGGCTTAGTAGCCGCTAAAACAACAAAAACATGGAGTGGATTCATTACTGGAGGACGGGGAAGAGCAGGAGCCCAATATAAGGGATGTCGAAATGTCTGACCCGACAGAGTTTCCTGCAGATGCAGAATTAGAATTAGCCTTTGAAGGCAGTAAACCGCTCGACAAATATGAGAAATAAAAAGGAGCACCAATGCTTGTGCGTATCCTTTCTGCAACAAGATAGTGGTCCGAGTCGATGTTTGGTCTTCGGAATGTGCGTACATCACAAACATTGGAAGCATGCCTTCACATGTCACAACATGTCGGAGACAGCCACGTGGCTTGAGGGAGCTTTTTTGAAATTTAGCACTCCCAACTACCATTTTTGGGCCTTAGCGAAGGTGCACAGTCTCGGTCCGATATCAGACATTCCGTCGTAAAATTGTTTGAGATCGCCAAGCACGATTTTGCTATCGTGACGGAGGCATATCCTGAAAACTCTCGCTTTGATTCGGATTACAGCGAGACAGTCGTCGACTAAGGTGAACGACAGTATTCCGCGACGGGGTCTCACTCTAGTCTTTTATACGTCTGTCATGGTCATCAGAAAATAAGGGATTTTCATCAGAGGCTGAATCCAAAGCCCACCAGATTAGCTCGATTCCGAATGAGTGTTCAGTTACTAGTTCGTGTAAACACTGGAAGTCGTAAGCTGCGAGGCCGGATGCAGAATTATCAATTTTCCGCACAGCGTGGTGAACGGTAATCACAAGGCCCGAAGAAGCGAGTAGCTGGACATTTCTGCTTATTCTACGTACATGAAATAACACGTAAAACCCGGTAAACGCAAGTAGCGTCTGCCAAAAAAAAGCAAAAGCCCAAAGTGCCTGGAACACAGGTAAAAAAGTGTATGTGCATCCTTTGTGACCGGAATAACTTGTATCGTTATCTAAATGTGAAAAGATGCCCAAGTCCCTTCCTTGAAATTATTCAAAAAATCTATGCAGTTTGACATTATCTGTCATTCTGAATCAAATACTAAATTTTGAAAAAAGTGGACTTGGCACCTTTCACCTTGATCATGTGGTTGTTGGCTTTGTTGGTTTTTGTTGTTAATTCTATTTTTAGAATATCTAACTTTTAGGAGTGTTCGTCCTTAAGTTATTTGTTTGTTTGTTATTTTTGGCCATCTAACAATTATTGTTCGAGCGGGGCAATTTAGGGGCCGAAAACCCTCGTGATTTCGGCAACGGGGATCAATGGGGGAGCCAGTTCTTTAAGACAATCTATTTAATTAAGTATCAACTAATGCACTAGTCTCCAAAGGTATAAAAGAAGATTTGTACAGTATATAATATTTACACTTTTATTGAGATAAGGTTGTATTGTCCAAAACAAATGACTCACCTGAGGTATCGCTGGCTGTCGAATCAGAAAATAGAAGGAGACTATAGTGACTTGCCGCATTTATAGGCTCCACAGAAGGTGGAATCTGGCAACGGGATCGACTAACAGGACTCGTGCCAAAAGGGAGATAACGTAACGAGTCCTGTCGGGGAGTGATTAGAAGCGACACCTCTCGGTGAGATTTGTATGCTAAACTTAAGCTTAAAATGCAGGCCTAAACATGCCGCCCGCCTTGCAGGATCGCTGCAATATAAAATAAACAAATTCACTAATCCAAAATTCAAAAATTCATTTTTGTTTAAATGCTAAGACTGGTCGGCCTCTTCTTCAGCTCCAGCCATAGGGGTTGCTCCTGATATGACCCATCCGAATATCGTATTCTGCGTTGCTGGTCTGGTGGGTGTCGCGGGCATCAAACCCGGACGCAAACTTACCGCATATGCGTCGGCTCCCAATATCATTGATATCACACTCGAGCGGTAAAAGGTTGGATCGGCTAAGCGCAGATTGTCGAACTCGTCCGCCACACGCGCGTCGACTGTGCGCTCTGGGGCGGTTCGCGTCAGGCTCGGTATTACCCTTGCCCGGATTTCTAACCTCTCATTCCACCCTTTCAGGGTTAAAGTGCAATGGTCACTTTCGCTGCGCGGTAATGCGTGCAACCTCCGTGCGAGGGCTCTCGTGATTTCCGATTGAGGTTGCCCTGGGTCGACGATGGCCCGAACAGACTGGCTTCTTCCCCTGGACAGCACTCTTAGCAGCACCGTAGGAATGAGGACAGATGAGCCCTGAACACGTCGGATGGATCCACGGATTCGCTCCCGGGCATCTCTCATACCCCGGCGATGCCGCGGTTGCGGATTAGGTCTTCGTTGTCGAGACTGTCGACGCCTTTTTCCCGTTGAACCGGCGGGGTGCTGTATCGCCGACCGGATACCCGACAGAGGTGGTCTGAGTATCGGTGGCTCGCTCGTGTCAGACGAACCTTCATGCACTTGCTGGATGTCTTCATCTATTTCCAGTACCTCCGCACTGGACTCCGTGAATTCCCGAGCACGGTATGGGCGGGGTTGCCGTCTTTGCCGAACGTCCGTCTCGTTGAGGTCGAGTGGCACGCCTTCCTCACGTCTGGGAATTTCCCACAGGTGGAGCAGACTGTGGTGCCGTTCTCGGCAACGGTCGCAGTTGCGCGTTGACGGACAGCTACTGGCCATATGACGTGACGACAGGCAGTTAGCACAGTGGCGACACAGGTGGACAGCACGCTGTCTCTCCTCGGGCTCCACTCGACGAAGCTGGCGGCAGAATTGCAAAAGGTGGTTGTGCTTGCAGATAGGGCATCGATGCTGCTTTTGAGTAGCGTTGTTGTTGGCTCGAACCATATTGTAAATTTTTCTGGAAAGAAAGAACTTGTTAATTTGGGTTTACTAACGGTAGTCGCACTAATTTCACGATTGGTCGTGTAATTATGCCTCGCGTTGTACGTATTTCTACGACTCGCACGCGTTTATCTTGACCTAAAAAAACCTTAACAACTCTGCCAAGTCGCCATTCATTCGGGGGTAGGTTATCCTCTTTGATAACCACGAAATCATCGACTTCGATGTCTCGTTGGGGGTGTTGCCACTTGACTCTCTTGTGTAACTCCTTTAGGTATTCCTCTTTCCATCGCCGGCAAAATCCTTGATGAATTGCCTTTATCTTTTGCCATCGGTTTACGATTGACAGCGGGTTCCCGTTAATTTCGGCAATCGCGAGTAACGGGGTGCCAATCAGAAAATTTCCTAGGGTGAGGGGTTCTGTGGATTCGGGGTTGTCGGAAAGCGGACTAATTGGTCGCGAATTTAGGCAGGCTTCTATCTTTGCTAGCAAATTGGAAAACTCCTCTATTGTAAAACGCATGGTATTCGCCACTTTACGGAAGTGTATTTTAAAACTCTTCACTCCTGCTTCCCACAGCCCTCCCATATGTGGGGCTCCCGGTGCCAGTCGATTTCTTGATGAGCATACGACTGGGTGGTTAGGCGGGAAACTTCGGCTATAAAGTTTCGGAAGTCCTGGCTTAATGCTTTATTAGCTCCTACAAAATTCGTACCGTTGTCCGAGTACACACTCCGAGGCCAACCGCGCCTTGCCACAAACCTTGAAAATGCCGCTATAAAGATGGAAGCCGATAGATCACTCGTTGCTTCCAGGTGTATTGCCTTCGTCGCGAAGCACACGAAAACGCAAGCATATCCCTTGGTTATAAGACACGCTCTGCTGGTATAGTTTTTTATCTCGAACGGGCCAGTGAAATCCACGCCAGTATTGGTGAAAGGCCGGGAAATTTCCGTTCGTTCAGGCGGGAGTGCTGCCATAAGTTGCTCTCGTGTCTTTTTTCTGTAAATAAGGCAAACTTTACAATTATGTATAACGCTTTTTATTAAATTTTTCATCCATATGATCCAAAATTCTGCTCTCAGAAGTCTCAGCATGAGTTGATTTCCTCCATGGAGGAAAATCAGGTGTGAGAATCTGACTAAAAGTCGATAAAATTGGCAATCGTGCGGTAAAATTACAGGGTAGCGTTCATTATATGGCAGCTCCGCTAGCGCCAGTCCCCCTCAAACTCTCATGATTCCATTTCTATCGAGAAAGGGATTGAGATGCCTCAAGTGCATCTGGTGCCTGGTCTTGATGCCTCAAGTGCCTGGTATTCATTGGAGTAGCATCGCTTCTGCGCTAAGAGAATCAAGCGCATTTTTACCTGGCGGATTTCATCGGAAGTCACTTGGGTCGTTTCCTCTCGGTGGATCAATTTGTGTACGGGATGCGTTTTGTAATAAAACTGAAAAACCCGTGCTAATACCCGCAGTGCTCGAGAGAAATCGGAAAATCTTTCCAAAGGGTCCGACGGCTGTGTGGTGATTGTATGAACGCGCACGGCTTTTTGCTCTAAATCCGTTCCATGGACCTCTCATCCATCTGTTTTGGCCATTCCGATGGTTGTTCTTTCAACCACCACCCTGCCCTGCCACCAAAGTGTGCTCTTTACCAGTTATTGGGGTGCGACGCCGCGGCTGCCGAGGTCTGCTGGGTTATCATTCGAATCCACATGATTCCATCCTCTCACACCAACCAGTTCATCGATTTTTGCGATCCGATTCGCCACGAAAGTGGTCCAACAACAAGGAGGCTTCCTGAGCCACGAGAGCACGATGGTGGAGTCGGTCCACTTGTAGACCACTGGCTGGGCTACGTCAAACTGCGGAAGTAAAGCATTTATTAGTTCTGCCAAAAGTAGTGCCCCGCACAACTCTAATCGCGGTAGAGAGACGGTTTTTACTGGGGCTACTTTTGTTTTACCTACAAGTAAATTTACACCCGGGGTCTTATCTGAATTACGTTCGCGTACTCTTACATACAACGCTGCCGCATATGCCTTCTCTGAGGCATCACAAAATCCATGAAACTCAATTTCATTCCAAGGTGTGAAATTGATCCACCTTGGAATTTTAATCTCTGAAATACGGATATAATTTCTAAGAAAGTTCTCCCACCGCTGGTAAAGGTTTCGAAGTAGGCTATCATCCCAATCTATCTTGGTTAGCCATATGTCTTGCATAAGAATTTTCGCCTCTACCACAATGGGGCCCAACCACCCTGCAGGGTCAAATAATTTTGCCACACACGATAAAACCTCCCGTTTGGTGTAGCACGGTTTTATTGGGATCTCTTGCACGTTGAAGTAAAACATGTCGTGAGCAGCATTCCATCGAATTCCCAACATTCTCGCCTCGCTCACATCGTCGATTTCCTTCAGAAGATGAGCCTTTGGCAAAGCTGACAGGATTTCCCTGGAGTTCGATGTCTACTTCTGGAGTGGAAATCCAGCTCCCTTCAGCGCATCTATGAGTTCATTGCGCGTGCGAATTGCTGTCTCGGTACCATGAGCTCCAGCAAGTACGTCGTCCACGTACAAATGCTGCTTTAAAACCCTGGAAGCTAATGGAAACTGCAAACAAACGTCTTCTGCTAATTGGAGAAAAGTTCTTATTGCCAGATACGGGGCACAGTTGACACCAAACGTCACCGTTTGCAACTCATAATCCACCAGCGCCTCATTTTGGGATTATCTGAAAATAATTCTATGGTATAGCGTGTTATCTGAATGCATCTGAATCTGCCTATACATCTTCTCGTTGTCGGCGTTGAAAACATATTTGAAAAATTGCCACTTCAATAGCAAGACGACGAGATCGGCCTGCAAAACTGGGCCTGGGTAGAGCACATCATTTAAACTTGCCCCATTCGAAGATGGACTTGATGCATTGAACACCACTCGAACCTTGTTAGTGGTGCTGTCCGGTTTGATGACTGCATGATGAGGCAAGTAGTATGTCCCTGATAAAGGCTCACTTACGGTGCTCTCCTTTGCCTTCATATGACCGAGCGTAATGTATTCTCGTAACACATGATGATATTCCTCATCTCTGGTCTACTCATCATCGATGCTCCGTGGCGAACAAATTGATGCGCTGCACTCGTCCGCAAATATCCAAGACTGATATCTGCTGGGAGCTCCTGTCGAAACGGTAATGCTACTACATAACGACCCTGTCATTTCTCAGCGTTGTCTTTGCGAAATGTTTCTCACAAAACGCTTCTTCAGGAGTAAGCTGTTTTTTACTCGGAACTTGCTCAAGTTCCCAGAAAAGGGTTAGCTGAGAGCTGGAAATTTCATTGAAAAAAGACATACAGGAAGCACCTGTCCTAGTAGTCTGAGGAACAGGACCTGTCAATACCCAACCAAAAACTGTCTCCTGTGCCAAAAGGGTACCCAAAATATGTTTCTTAATTTTTTCTTTCATAATAGCTGGAAGTTAACATCGGCTAATTCAATAGGGGGCAGTAGATCAAGATCTGCTTGGTCAACTGAAATCTGGTGGAGGTTTCCTGTCAGTTGGGGTAGAATCAGGCCTCTTGCCTCAATTCTAAACTGGGGTTCGCACGACCTGCATGCAGGCGGCGTAAAATTGGTATGATGGGCCGTTATTTTTTTTCCAAACGGCACCGCTGGTGCTCGAATTTGTCCTACCTTAGGCACTCGTGTGCTTTGAATATCCGAAACTGTTTCTAAGGTCTGATACCTACTCGAAAGGGAGTTATCCAAATCCTTCCACCTCGGAATTTCAGCTTTGTCAACGATTCCCTGCTCCCAAAGCTAAAGTGTTGTCTGGTAATCTGCTGGAAACTAAAAACACAAATATAGCATCCCAGTTCGCGATATCAATGCCATATATTTGCAGGACTGCGATACAATTATTCACTGTCCGCTGCAAATTTTTAATATCCGTACCACGCTCAACTGTTACCGTGGGCAAGTTAAATAATGTCTTCAACTGGCTATTGACCATAACTCTTTTATTTTTTAATAACGATCGCTCAAGTTTTGCCACGCAATCGCAAAACCATCATTGGTCAACGAGGACTTTTTCACGATGTCCTTGGCTTCCCCACGGGTCTTTTGATTGAGGTGGTACAATTTTTCAACCGGAGTTAACCGGGAATTATTTATATAAATGGCCGTGAATAAATCCCTAAAGGATGGCCACGCCATATAATCACCATAAAAAATTTCCGTATCCCATGGAGGAAGGTGAAGGCTTGACCGCAGTATTAGCTCAGGCTCACGGTTCATGGGGTTAAACGTTGAGGAGCTTGGCTGAGCAAAAGTCAAATTATGAATGGTTTCACCCATCAACGCCGCACAAGTCAGGTATGCTAAATAGCAATCCTGGTATTTACATTTGGCTAAACTCATGGCCGCAACACCCGTATTGTCTTCAGACAAATTCCGCGAATAAGAATCGAAAGAATCTTTGACTTTTGCCCACAGTGCTTTAAGCTCCTCCTTCTGCATCTCAAGCGAAAAAACAGAGTGATTTGCACCTGGAGTCTGATTAAACCGCTCTTCAAACTCTATTAGTGCATCACAAGCGCGAGAAAAATCACTAGCATTCGCCATTTTTAGAGAAAAACGTTTATTTATTATTGACTTTAAACTTTAAATTTACTCACAATCAATTAATACAAAAAAAAAAGATTAATTTCCTACGGTGCTTAATCCACTGGTTTTGTGATGACCAGCTGATTGGGAGTCCAATGAGTGTTGCTCGTGAGAATATATCTTAAAGAGCTTTCTTTGAGATAATTTCTCACCCCAGCTACACTCGTTCGGTCAGGCCTTGATGTTTGCGCAGCTGCACACACACTTAAGCACTTATTTAAAATTTTTATAATTTTTTATTTTTTATTTATTTTTATTTTTTTTTCCACTAAATTGATGTGATCCCGGTACTTTCGCCGCGTACCAGCACACCGCAAATTAAAACAAATCGCGCCTGACTTGAATATACGTGGCGAATCTCAAAGGTTTACATTTTCGTGCAGCTTACTGTTTTAGGACTTTATATCTTGCTCCCGCGATGGGCCACTTGGTGGAGGCCTTGCTTTAAGTTTGTTGCTCCCGCGGTGGGCCACTTGGTGGGGGCCTTGCTGTATGTTTATTGCTCCCGCGGTGGGCCACTTGGTGGGGGCCTTGCTGTATGTATAACTCCCGCGTTTGGCCACTTGCTGGGGGCCTTGCTGTGTGTTTTGCTCCCGCGGTGGGCCACTTGAGCGTGTTGCTATTGCTGCTAGTTGCTGCTGATGACGTTTGGTCCTGGTCCGGTCCTGCGAACGAGACTCAGATACAAATTTAATATAAAATTTTATTTATTTTTGCTCAGCACCCTGCTAATCAGGGACTTTCACCGCACTTGCACTGCCCTGCTAACCTGGACCTTCACTTGCAAGGGGTTTTCTTGCGAATTCGCTCAGTGCCCTGCTAATCAGGGACTTTTACTGCACCTGCACTGCCCTGCTAATCAGGACATTCACTTGCAAGCGGATTTTTTGCATTTATCGCTCACTGCCCTGCTAATCAGAGACTTTCACTGCACTTGCGCTGCCCTGCTAATCAGGACTTTCACTTGCAATCGGATTTTTTGCGTTTATCGCTCACTGCCCTGCTAATCAGGGACTTTCACTGCACTTGCACTGCCCTGTTAATCAGGACTTTCACTTGCAAACGGATTTTTGCGTTTATCGCTCACTGCCCTGCCAATCAGGGACTTTCACTGCACTTGCACTGCCCTGCTAATCAGGGACTTGCACTTTTTCAGAAATTTTCTCGTATTGCGCTCGTTTCCCCTGCTTTTTAGGGTCATTTACCGCACTTTCACTGCCCTGCTAATCAGGGACTTGCACTTTTTCAGAAATTTTCTCGTATTGCGCTCGTTGCCCTGCTTTTTAGGGTCTTTTACCGCACTTTCACTGCCCTGCTGTCAGGGACTTTCATTTATTTAAGCACTTTTTCGTGTCTTTTAATTTTTACTTGCACTACTATATATATATATATATATATATATATATATATATACATATATATATTAGGAACGTTGGCCGTTGAAGTAGAGTAGCGGGATTTTACCGCTTGCTAGCTGAGTTCCGCTACTCAGCGAATATGTGGTCCGGACCACGTTTGGACCACGCTTTTCAGTGCCTCCTTTACACGCTAATTTGAGGTTAAGCTTATAGGGAACTTACATGAGGCGATTTCACAGGAACCTTTTAGTTGAATGGTGCAGTTGCCTGGCCTTTCACTGAAAACGGGTCAGCTACCTTCTTTCGTTCAACTTTTTTGATTCAACCATTCGCCTGTGAAAGTTGAATCATGCAAATTCCCTATTATTTTCACTCACCTGGTTATATTTTGCGAGTGCACCTTTTTGCCGCTTCCAGCGTTCCAAAGGGGACTCACCTCGCTCCAAATTTGCCGGAACCAGTTCCTTTTGTGGATTTTTTTAATTTTTTCCTCCTCGGTGTCGGTTTGCTGGCACAAGTTGTTTTGGTTTTTTGTTTGCAAATGGCCGTCTGCGTGAAATGTCACATTCAGCTTCTTTCATGCCGGCTCATTCACAATAGTGTGCGCTAATAAAACTTTACCAATGGGACTTGACGAGAGTTTTTTTTTTAAGTAAATTCAGCTGAGACATGATTATCTTAAAAATCCGGCTCGAAGAACCATGTTCGAGCGTGGCAATTTAGGGGCCGAAAACCCTCGTGATTTCGGCAACGGGGATCAATGGGGGAGCCAGTTCTTTAAGACAATCTATTTAATTAAGTATCAACTAGTGCCCTAGTCTCCAAAGGTATAAAATATGATTTTTATACAGTATATAATATTTACACTTTTATTGAGATAAGGTTGTATTGTCCAAAACAAATGACTCACCTGAGGTATCGCTGGCTGTCGAATCAGAAAATAGAAGGAGACTATAGTGACTTGCCGCATTTATAGGCTCCACAGGAGTTGGAATCTGGCAACGGGATCGACTAACAGCACTCGTGCCAAAAGGGAGATAACGTATCGAGTCCTGTCGGTGAGATTTGTATGTTAAGCTTAAGCTTAAAATGCAGGCCTAAACTATTATATTCAACAATTTTATTGAGCTAGAGGCCGTTTTTTTAATGAAAACTATTGTGGAAAAATTAACAGTAATTTATAAATGGTAGAACTGATAGCTATTTCGGAAATCACCACATTTCCTCATCAGACTTCTTCAGCGGGATTCGAACCGACGACCCCAGCTGACTCAGCCAGTTGCCTACGCACTGTGCTAAGTTCACCTTATAAACTTCTGTTGCTTTTACCACTTTTTCATGTAAACCAACTACAATCAAGCGCAGCTATTCCGCTGCAATTCACACTTGATCTAGTGGTTGTTGGTTTGGTTGGTTTTCGTTATTAATTCTATTTTTAGAATATTTAACTTTTAGGTGTGCTCGTCCTTCAGTTTTTGGTTTGTTTGTTATTTTTGGCCCTATAACATTTATATTCAATAATTTTATTGAGCGTTAGGTATTTTTTTAATGAAAACTATTGTGGAAAAATTAACAATAATTTATAAATGGTAGAAGTAGACCACATTTCCTCATCAGACTTCTTCAGCGGGATTCGAACCGACGACCCACAGTGTTTCGACTATATGGAGGCAGGTAGAGAAAAGTCATGGTGACAGTTGATTAAAAACCCAGTTGGACCATGAGAGGGAAAAGTAAAAGTCATAAATACCAAATTTTACATTATTTACTCACCACCCTTCTTATTTCTTAATTCTTGATTTTCAGCTTCTTTTTGCATAATTTCGCGAAAAGAATTTTTCGAACAATAAAAAAATCCCACCAAATATTGGGAAAAAAGAGTATATACACTTAAGTCATTTAATCTTATAACCTATGTTTTCTGAGAGTGAAAAGCAGGAAAAAAATAACCAAAATTCCATCACATTTGGCTACTGGGCCCACATTTTTTGTGAGTTTTGGACGTCATAGCGATCCAATCTTCCCCATATTTAATATTTAGGTTTTTCTAATCAAAGAGAGAGGAGAAACGAAATTTTATCGAAATCGGATGAAATTTAATGTCTCCGCCCACAAGAGTAGAGGGCGTGGCAATTATTCCATCTTTCCAAATTTCTTAATTCTCTATTTCCAAGTAAAACTAGAGCAAATGTCAAGTTTCCGTGAAATCGGTGCAGGTGTACCTTTATTTCCACCTGCCTCCATATAGTCGAACCACTGTGCGACCCCAGCTGACTCAGCTAGTTGCTTAAGCACTGTGCTAAGTTCGCCTTTTAAACTGTTGTTGCTTTTTCCAATTTTTCATGTGAGCCAACTACAATCAAGCGCAGCTATTCCGCTGCAGTTCACACTTGATCATGTGGTTGTTGGTTTTAGTTACTAGCTCTATTTTTAGAATATTTAATTTTAGGTGTGCTCGTCCTTATATCATTTGTTTGATTGTTTTTTTTGCCTTATAACAATGGGCGCGCTTCTAAGACGTAGCTGTGGTTAAACTGTTAAGTGTTTGTCTTCGAAACGCACAGTTGAGTAGTTCCGCTCAGCTCAATAGTTGGCAACTTTCCGCCATTTTTTCAAGCGGAAAATTTTTACGCTACCTAAACTCAAGGTGTTGGACTTAGCCTAAACAGATGATCGTAAAGACTTACGCCGCTTGTATTAAATTAAACGCCGCTTTGTTAGGTGGCAGTTGCAAACAAATTTATTCTATTTTATATTTTTGATGTTATAAAGATACTAAAATATTTTATACTAATACCACGTTTCTAAATATATGTTTTTAAGATGTTTACTATATAACTATACACTGTTTAACTCATTATACCGTTGAAGGATTCTTTCAACATGGCGGCGGCTCAGCGTTGAATTCTAAATACTATCGGCGCAACTATCTCTAACTAGACTAACTACGTCTTATAAACGCGCCCAATTATACTTAACAATTTTATTGAGCTTAAGGCCATTTTTTAACGAAAACTATTGTGGAAAAATTAACAATAATTTATAAATAGTAGAAGTGATAACTATTACGGAAACCACCACATTTCCTCATCAGACATCTTCAGCGGGATTCGAAACGACGACCCCAGTTCACTCAGCCAGTTGCCTACGCACTGTGCTAAGATCGCCTTATAAACTAATGTTGCTTTTTCCACGTGTTCATGTATGCCAACTACAATCAAGCGCAGCTATTCCGCTGCAATTGTCACTTGATCATGTGGTTGTTGGTTTTCGTTATTAATTCTATTTGCAGTGCATAGGGAACTGGCTGAGTCAACTGGGGTCGTCGGTTCGAATCCCGCTGAAGAAGTCAGATGAGGAAATGTGGTGATTTCCGAAATACTTAGCTGTTACTTCTACCCTTTATAAATTATTGTTAATTTTTCCACAACAGTTTTCATTAAAAAAACAGCCCAAGCTCAATAAAATTGTTGAATATAATTGTTATAAGGCAAAAGTAACAAACAAACAAATAACTTAAGGACGAGCACACCTAAAAGTTAAATATTCTAAAAATATAATTAATAATGAAAACCAACAACCACGTGATCAAGTGTGAATTGCAGCGGAATAGCTGCGTTTGATTGTAGTTGGCTCACATGAAAAAGTGGAAAAAAGCAACAACAGTTTAAAAGGCGAACTTAACACAGTGAGAAGGCAACGGGCTGAGTCAGCTGGGGTCGTCGGTTCGAAACCCGCTGAAGAAGTCTGATGAGAAAATGTGGTGATTTCCGAAATAGCATTCACTTCTAAGAGATAAGAGATAAGAGATCAGATAACAGGTAAGAGGAAAATAGCCAAAGTTGGTCAAAATGTCTTTTTTCCATCGAATCCAAAAAATTGCTTCTATGTTGTTTGAGAAGCTCTCCTACCAGGAAATAAATAATAGATTAATGGGTTTGAAACCTACTTTTTTATTTAAAGTGGTGTTTTTATTTTTTCTCTCTGACCGCAGTTATGATTAATTCCAAAAATTATTAAATAAATTCAATGTAATGTAGAATAAAAATATAGGTATCAAATGCAATAGGAAATTTCTTTAGAATTTAAAAAATTTAAATTTTTTGGATTCACAAGGACGAATAGGTAATTTTTAAGCTGAAAAATTAAGCAGAACGAACTTTGAGGATGTTATCGAGTTTATATAAACCCTTAACATATAATTTTTTCAAAAACACATATTGCGAAATTTCAAGGATGAAATTTTAAAATGAAATTTTCAGTTTTTACCAGCCCTTCTGCACCAGAAACTTGAATATGTTTAAATTCTACAGGCTTTCCTTATTAATTTTATACCCATACTTCTTCTCTAAGCACATTTCTCTGAATTATTTAAATCATTTTTGAATTACTGACGTAAGAGTTAAAAACTAAAAATGCAATTTTACAATATTCGGCTTATGGTTTCGCGAATATATTGATATTTATGTTTAAAATTTACTATCGCGCGGTGTTATATGTATAATGAACTTCATATTTATAAAAATTTTTAATTATTAAATAAAAACGAAATTAAGCCAATACTGGTCAAGAAAAGGAGTTTCTATTATTACCATCAGTGCAAATTACAAATCCCGAAAATCCCGGGATTCTTGGCAAGTACCTTAAAAAGTCCGGGAACAAAATATTAAAATCAAATAGAAACGTTATTGATCTTACTATAAACGTCATCGAAAGTACTGTATATTGGTAAATATTCAATTCAATTACGCGCTTATTAAAATGACCTCGTTCGTACTGAAAAAGCATCCGTGAAATGAATAATCAAGACAAAAACTAAAAAAAAAAATTAATTTGCATGTTGCCTGCAGTGTAATTCGAACCCGATCATCTCCGGATATCAACAACTTTTGGCAAGCATCTTTGCGCACTCAGCTACACACAGACATATAAATTTGCTTTCAAATGTTGAATATCCATCAACACCACAGCACGCGATTTGTACGGATAAACATGTATGTATCATGTATGTATGTGTGTGTTGTCACCGCTCACAGAGCGGCTCTCTGCATTCTTGGGGTGCGTATGTACACGTACATATACGTACTCAGATGTGAACAGTACTGTTTGACGTCAAATACGTGCGTAATAAATTTGGTATGAAAATATTATTTTTAAATACGCACATTTTTAAACGATAATCAAATATAAAGTATTCATTTTTACTATGCATTATTTCCCTCAGTGTACGTATTTACTCATACACTTTTATATATACATACATATGTAAAACTTACACACGCATTTTGATTTAAAACAATTTGTCAATATTTTATGCTTTTGAAGTGAAGCTTCTTAGGCGGCGGTATCGCAAAAATGGAGTGAAATCATATTAGGGATGTTGCGAATGCGGAATTTTAGACATCCGCGAATGCGGATGGGGATGCGAATGCGGATGTCAAGTATTTTTAAGAAATAATTTAGGTGAGTAAATTAGGTGATTTAGGTAAATAAAAATGGAAAGGTTAGTAATTTTGAATAATGTTTTTTTAGTACTTGAATTTAGAAATTGGAATAATGTATTTAATAAAAACTCTTTAAATGGTCGTAAATCAAACCTGCGCCACTAAATAACTACTGGCATCACGGCAAGATCTTTGTTTAAACGGTGACAGGTAACAAGATCAAAAGAAATTAGGTCAATTGACTTTATTTCCCACCATTTGAATAGACTTTATAAAATAGAAAATTTTAGTTGAGAAAAAGAAGTGAACCCAAAGGGTTTCACAAAAATGTATTGAAATTTTAGTTTTTATACAAAAGTGCCATTTTGACACTTTGTGCCAAATTGAAGAATTAAGTGCAATTTGAAGTAAAATAGGGACAAATTTGAGTCAAGTTGGCTTAACTGCTACCAATAACTTACAAATATAAAAATGTGAAATATCGAGGGCTTGAATTCATTAATTTGCAATTTGCACAAAAACTAATTTGTGATTTTAGAAACCATCTGGGACTTATTACCTGTCGTTATATAAGGTAGCATTAATATCACCCATGACAGTTAAAGCTTAGGTGGATTTTTATCAGAATCTCATCTTTGTGAAAAGTGTGCAAATATAGGGTATTATTGAATATAAGCCCTCGATGTTTAAAATATATAAAAATTTTATTTCAACGTATACAAAAAATAAATCTACCTCCGTTACAGCGCGGTAGCGCGTAGGCGTAGCGTGACGTGGTGTGCGCGCCGGTCGCGCGTGGTACGCGGTTCGTGACTTGTTTTTTTTTTTTTTTTTTTTTCGTAGGAGAGGGAAATGCTTTATGCACTGGCCGGGGGCGCTAGTCTCTATACTACCTTCCCCGAGTGTGGGACTCCCACCGAAGCGTGTTGGGCTACCCACTAAAACCCAAACTCCCACCGCTCGCGCAAGAATCCCGCATCTGGCACCGCAATTCTGCATGTCTTCAGATGCAGGAGCACGCTTTTAGAGCCTTGGGGCTGCTCTTTTGTAGGGGCGTTTCATTCGAGTGTCCTCAGTAGACAACCGTCCTCTCGTTTGCATCGGAGTAGGGATTTCACGTATCTCGCAACTGCTTCCCACTTTTCTGCGCTGGAGATCATTACCCCAACTATATTGTTCGGAGTTATGTCTCCGTGTCTTTCTTCCAACATTCTGCGCGAAATCAAGAAGTGTTCGCAGGTGAAGAATGTGTGGTACACGTTATCCTCGACGTTTCCACAGTAGTGACAGAGCGGTGAGTCCACCCTTCCCATTCTATGAAGATATTCTCGGAAGTAACCATGACCGGTGAGGAATTGCGTCAGGTAGAAATCGACTTCCCCATGTGGTCTGTTCAGCCATGTTTGAAGGTCGGCTATCAGGGAGGGCATCCATCGACCTTTTGTGCTCGCGTTCCAGTTTTGTTGCCACTGCTGAATCAGTTACTCGCGCGCCCTTGCAGCGGCAGCTGCTCGACCTATCTCGGCACTGAGATTGTAAATCTCTTTTCGCTCGTAAGCAAGTAGCTCAATTGGCATGACGCCAGAAATAACTAGAACCGCGCCGCGGACACTGTACGGTATGCAGAAGCAATGCGTAGTGCCCCTCTGCGCTGTACCGAAGACATTTGAATCCGGTATTTTTTGATTTTAAATGCGTCAGCCCATATTTCTGCCCCGTGCAGGAGCACCGATTGGGCCGCTATCATCAGAAGCTTCCTGCGGCATGGCTTCGGGCCGCCCACGTTCGCCATCAGCCGTGCTCTGCGCAGCTTTTTCACATACTCCATGGATGTGTTCCCAGAATGTGAGTTTGCTGTCAAGCTTCACCCCTAGGTATTTTGTAGACCTAGAAGTCGTCGCGAGTTGAGGTCCGACCATTATATTTATAATTGTTGGGATCCGTTTCCTGGTGAGGAGCACGATCTCCGTTTTGGCTGTAGCCAATTGCAGACCGTGATCGCTCATCCATCCACTGACGTTGCGCATGACCTGGTTTAGCTTGAGCTGTGCTAGCTGGACATTTCTTGCTGATATGACGGCTGCCACGTCGTCCGCGAAGGCGACAAGGAAGGCGCTCTCCGGCATTTCCGTGCGCAACAGACTGTCATACGTGGCGTTCCAGAGGTCCGGGCCAAGTACAGACCCCTGTGCCGCTCCGCCGGTTATACGTCTCTTTCTCTGACCTTGTGTTGTGTCGTACAAAAGCCAACGGTCTCTGAGGTAGTCCCGGATCATATCTAGCAAGTATGTTGGAACCTTGAATGGCCGTTCCAAGGCCTCTAGCATGTCGTCCCATCTTGCCGAGTTGAAGGCGTTCTTGACGTCCAGTGTGACTAGCAGCTCTATTGGCCGCGCCTGGTGGCAGGCTTCTTCGGCCTTATGTACCGCCTCGACTACTTCGCCAATTGCTCCTATAGTTGAGTGTCCCTTCCTGAAGCCATGTTGTCGGGGTGGAAGGCCTCCCTCGCTTTCTATGGCTGACGTCAAGCGTATTTTGAGCAGACTCTCCATCATTTTGCCTGCTGTGTCTAGCATGCAGAGTGGCCGGAAGGATGAAGGAGAGTTTGGGTCCCCTTTTCCCTTGGGTATAAGCACCAGTCTCGCCTTCTTCCATTGGCTTGGGAAGACCCGGGCCCTAAGGCAGCTGTTGTGCATGTTAAGCAGAAGATCAGGGCTCGTTTCCGCTGCTAACCTGATTGCCTCCGCTGGTATGCCATCTGGGCCTGGAGCCTTGCCGGCTTTCATGCTTCGCAGGGCTAGCTTCAGCTCGTCTGTCGAAAACAGTGGTGCCTCGGCTTGCTTTTCGACGAACACTGTGTCGGCTCTTAGTGGGTGTGTGGGAAATAGCGCATCCACTATATTCCTAACTCGGGCCTCATCCAACGCTTGCGATGATGTATGGAACTTTTTCGTCACTATTTTGTATCCCTGGCCCCAGGGATCGCGATCCACTTCGCCACATAGCGCTTTCCAGCAGTTCCGTTTACTCTTCTGTATCTCGGCCCCAAGTGCTTTCTTAGTGCTTTTGTAGGCTGCTGCTTTGGTCAGCACCTCAGGTCTACCACGAGCGCGCGTTGCGAGTCTCCGCATTCTATGGCAGGCCCTTCGCAGCTCAGCAATTCGGTCATTCCACCAGTATACCTGCTTTTTACCTGACCATGCTCTCCTCTGTGGCATTGAGGCTTTGCATGCCCGGTGAATGCAGCGCATAGTTTCTTCGACCAGCTTAGTACAAGACTCCCTGTTGTGGATCTCTCGCGTTGTGGGCTAAATACCTTGGGAATCTGCTAGGAGTGACGTATCGAACTTGCGAACATCGACCTTAGACGGGTTCCATCCTGGTTTCCTGCGAGGGATACTACGTGTTTGCCCTCGCTTTATGTCAGTGACTTGGAAGGTGATGTAGTTGTGGTCGCTACCACTCAGGTCTTCCATCACTCTCCATCCGTCAGCCCTTCGAAGAAGGCTTTCTGAGACCAGGGTTATGTCAGGGATAGAGTATCCAAAACCCGGCCTTCGATATGTAGGTGTCGTTCCGGTGTTGAGGATGGTCAGGCCAATGCGGGCTGCCATTTCAAGGACCAGTCTTCCCCTGGTGTTTGTTTGGGGCATACCCCATTCCACGCCTCTTGCGTTGAAATCTCCAGCAACAATTATGTGGCCGGTTATGTCACGCAATTCGTTTTCAAGGTCTTCGAGCTTTTCCCTGAAGACAGGGACTGTGTCGTTTGGAGACAGGTAGCAGCTCACCAGAGTGATTTGCGCCATTTTAACCCAGACGTAGCAGCGTCCGACCCCGCTGTTCTCTGCGCGATGGTTGGGGTTAGCAATCCATATCGCGGTCGAGCCTGATTGGTCAACATGCCAGGTTTCCTTTGTTCTATAGGGTTCACTGATGATGACAGCGTCTGCTCTTTGTTCAAGAACCAATTGGTCCAGCAGGTCATCAGCTACCCTACTCCTGTTCATATTGCCTTGTATAAATTTAATCATATTCTCCCAAGCTTTGTCTTAGCCTCAGCAAGGGCATCCCTGAAGGCCTTGCATGCTCCCGACCCGGGAAGGTGATTGGCATTTTTCTGTCCATCTCCTGCCGAGCACAGGTAGCAGCTTGGGCTTTCTTTACATGCAGAGGCTATGTGGCCCTGCTGACCACATTTCCAGCATGAACTGCTTCTGTCTGGGCCTTTGCATGTCGCCTTTTTGTGGCCATACCCCAGACAAGGAAACACCGTTGGACATCCGCGCGCTATCGGACGCGGCAGATAATCCAACCTACTCGCAGCTTCCCCTTTTCAATAAGAGTCCGGCCTGTCAGTTCGTCGATTTCCACCACAGCCATTCTTTGTTCTCGCGAGTTTACAGCGAGGAGAGAGACGCGAAGTTGGTCATTCATCTTGTCTCCTAACTCCCCGCGTATAGCGTTCTCCACTTCTGGGGCCGTGGTTAGGCAGTCCATGCCCAGAACTTCTAGACGTAAACGTTTTGTGAGAATACGGGCGTCTCCAAGCTGGCCAATGGCAGTGCACACATTTTCCTTAAATGCTGAGTGGTCGCCACAGCGCTCTATTTCGATGAGCACGCCGCCTTCGCGGGTTTTCCGAACAGATCGAATTACGGTCTCCGTCCTCTCGGGTTGGAGCTTACCACGTATCGTTCCCAGCACCTCTGCATAGGTTTTGCCTTCAGCTGGCTTAATGATTAATTTGGCGAGACTCTTCTTTTTTCTCACCCTCTTCTTTTTTTCACCTGGCGCTGGCCCTGGCTTGGGCTTTCTGCTTTTTCCAACCGTTTTCCATTGATTATCTGGTACGATTTTCTGTGTATTAACATCTTTATTTACATTATTATTATAACCATTATTAGTAATAATCTTATTACTACTATTATTATTATAGTTAGTATTCTTTTTCTTTTCCGGCTCGCCTGTAGGGGAGTCAGATCGAGTTCGACCTCTCTTTTGCGTGCCAGGGCCAGCCTTCCGCAGCTCGGAAAGGGTAGACCCCTTCCGGCGCTGCTCTCGGAGGTAGCTTAATATATTTAATCTCTCCTCGATTTGGGCCATACCCGTTTTTATGTCCATGGACACATTCTTCTGCTTAGAGACAGTGCTCTGCATCTTCTTCAAGACGAGCCGAATCTGGGCCAATTGCTCATCTTCATTGCCTTCGCAAGTTCCCAAGCTTGCGGTGACATGCTTGTCGCTGTTTGCAGCAGCCGGCGTTTGAAGACGACTATCCCGGCTGCCGGGAGTTGCCGTTTGGCAAGGTGTAGCCTTCTGCGCCACGTCGGCGGCTTTCTCCGTGCTCGTGGTGCCGGCATTTGCCTGCAGAAGATTTTGTGGCGGGGAGCGCACGACTCTACTGCTCTTCCTGAATGCGCTGCATTCTTCCTCCATAACATCGACGTTGGTTTCATTTATTGGTTTTATTTTATTCATTTCCAATCAATTGGGTCTCCGCTTCAAGCCGCTATCTCCGCACGTAGCACAGTCGCTTTTAAGTGTCCCGAAGTTCCCTTCTCTCAAAGGAGCAGGCCATCGCGAGGGTTGACACAAGTCCTTATGGGATATTGTGTTCAGAGCCAAGACAGCGCAAAACCAGGAGTAAATCTCAACTGGACCTGTGAGGCCAAGTAAATGGCGACGTGTATTGAACATACTTGCAGACCTGCCAGGGTTTTAACGAGACGGAGGCAATTGCAGCATTAGCCCACCAGCCATTTCTGTGAGGTGTCACCCTCACATACTAAAGTGGCGGAATACTGCTCTCGCCAGCCCAATATCAGACTAATCGTATACATGCTCCAGTATGCCATGAACAGGGTCTAACTGGTCTCAATCCTGGGATGCTTTTTGGGAGGCGGCATCTGTTCGCCCGGACACAGGAGATTCATCAAGCATTTCTGATCTTTTAAATCAGGCCCTCGTCTCCTGCCGCTCTTGGTCTGGGACTGCTTATTGGTTATTCGCAGCTAACCTACCGGAGTAGGCCGTTCACGATCCGTCCTGTGTGACCCCGGTAAGGTCCTGAGCTTAGCCCTCGGTTCGTGACTTAAGTCTTTCGTTTATTCATTCAGCTTTTGTGAATATTTTAAAAGTTACTCTCCGACTTTGTTTATTTGTTTTTAAAAAATCAAATTTATTAACAAAAAGGACAAAATTAATTTAAAATTTATCAGCAAATTAATTTATAATTAATTAGAGATTTAACAATCTACCATTTTCAATGCAATAAAATTTTAAAACCAAAATATTTAAAAGAAATTTAGAATCATTAACTGCAATTAATATAAATAATTTTACATTAATATAATTAATTTTTATTAACATTTATTTAAACTTTAAATATTTTTTTTTTGTCTATAAATATATACATATTATTACTTATATTTATTTTGTACACTTCTTCTACAGTTTATTTCAAAATGCAAAGATCACCAAGACGAACACGCAATTTCACAACAACAACAGAAAATCAACATGAAAATCCAATACACACATCACAAAGTATACAATCTAATAACTTTCCAAATGAAAATAACTTAAGTGCGAATTTATCAAAATCTGTTAAATTGTCTTATTTTGTGGAAGATTGTTCTGAAGCATGGTTTCTCCTTGTGGAGGGACAGTTCGAAATTAACAATATACGTGAAGATAAAATCAAATTTCAAAATATTCTAGTTTTTCTTCAAAAAGAATCAAATTCTAAAATTATTGATGTTATTAATCCCCCTCATTTGATTAACAAATATAAAACAATTAAGAAAGTTTTATATGAAAGATTTTCTCTTAGCGAAGAGAAAAGATTAGAACAATTATTTTCAAATACCGAACTAGGTGATCGGTCACCATCAGAACTTTATAGACATATGAAATCTTTAGCGGGTTCCAAATCAATTGTTAGTAAAGAACCTTTATTTAAATTATGGAGTAGGAAGTTACCGCAACAAATACAAATTCATATAACTTCTTGTAGTAATCAAAGTACTGAAGAAATTATTTCTCTTGCAGATAAATTATTTGATATGATAAATAAACCTCAATCGTCTAAAGCTTTTAATGTCGCTAGCGTAGAAAATAATAATAATATTCTTGAACAGTGCATTAGAAATTAACTGAGTTAACTACAGCCATTTACCAAAATCTTAACACAATTACAGAAGATATTAATGAATTACAAATTAGATCAAGATCTAGAGATAGAAGTCGTTCTAAATCAAGAAAGTTTTCTAGATCTAGAAACGATATTAACCAAAATATTTGTTGGTATCATAGAAAATTTAAAAATAATGCTTTTAAATGCATTTAACCATGTAATTTTAACAAAAATAGAAATGACGAAAATTCTAATGTTTTAAACTAGACCGTTCCATTATGACGGGGGCTAATAATGGAAATGAAGTTAAGCCATCTCGCCGCCTATTTATGATAAATCCAATAAATTAAATTTTTTTTATCGATACTGGTGCAATCGTTTCGGTTATTCCTTCTTCAAAATTCAAATCACATAAAATAAATTCAGATCTTAATTTGACTGCAGCTAACGGTTCTTCTATTAAAACTTATAGTACAAAACTTTTAAAAATTAATCTAGGTTTAAGACGCGATTTTGAATTCCCTTTTATATTAGCGGATATTTCAACACCAATCATAGGCGCTAACTTTTTAGAGAAATTTGGTATATTAGTTGATATTAAAAATAGAGAAACTACTGATTCAACAACACAATTGAAAGTTTCTGGATCATCTGGTTTTTGCGACATATTTTCGACATATTTTCAATAAGGAAAATAAATTTTCTAAACTTTTAAATGATTTTCCTTCAATTACTTGTGAACCAGATTACACTAAACCAGTGCAACACCAAACGGTCCACAGAATTGAAACAAAAGGAGTGCTACCTTTCTCTAAACCTTGTCGTCTTGATCCAATTAAATTTAAAATAGCAAAAACAGAATTTGAATTTTTAGTTA
>NW_023461064.1:0-29312 GCF_013731165.1 Rhagoletis pomonella | reverse complement strand
TATACATAACGCTTCTTGTTTAAACTTTTTCGTACATGTATACATATGTATGTATGTTTTAAAAATATTAAATATTAATATTTTAAAAGCTATATTAAGTAATGCCAGGGACTTCTAGCTGGCAGTAACATCTGCCAGACGCTTCAAAATATGCAAAAAGATAGAAACTTACTTACATGCAAACATACTTAAATACACATGTATGTACATATACGTACTATATTTTGTGACTCAAAACTTAACGGGGTTACTGATGCTCTGTCCAACAACTTAAGCACAACTGTGCATATACACATGAAGGGTGTTCGGGAAATGCTTGACCCGCCGGATGGGTCTGGCTGTTTACAGAATGTTTGCAAGTATTAATAATAATAATAATTTGGTAAAGCATTCACCACGACCAAAAGTATTCATCATTATTCAGTCCATGATTTTGAAAGCCAACTGGATATTTTTAAAGATAACTTGCGGTCAGTTTTATATAACGAACCAATTTTTTTTATTTGTACAAAACGATATTTTCTTTTCCCAATACCAGACGATCATACAAGAAGTAGCAAGTTTCATACAAAAGTTGGATTTTTAGAACTTTTTAATTCATTTGAAACTCACAAAGTAGAATCTTGGAAATTTGAAAATTTATACAAACAGCTGCGGTACTTTGAATGTATATGTCAATGGGTGGAATATCCAGTTGTATCTCTAGCGCCGCCTGAGCCATTGAGTAATAGGCGTGCATAGGCGTGCTTGTCGTTGCACATTGGGGTTGAGTAGATAGGATTTGGTGTCAACCGCCTTCCACCATAAATCCAATGTATTATATCCGGTCGTAGCTCCAGTCTTTCCCAATCGCAATTTACAAAAGTAGGGCGTACTAATCGCCTTTTTTCTCCGCTCTTCAGTGTTCTGTTTAAAGGGAAGGTTGGATACCAAACTAACTGCCTTAATTGAGGTTGAATTTAGTTCTCAAAACAGGTGGCAACTGTCCTCCATGTAGGTTAGAAATTAACTGTCCTACTCCCACAACACTGACAAGTCCCTCAAATAACGGAAAACAGATCCAAACTACAGAAGCTAAGAGCAAGAATATCAGGGCTGGCATGAAATCCAAGTCGGTTTTGCTTTTTGACGAAATTATAAACAAATATTGATTTCATTTGTTGTCATGAAACCGTATTGGTTTTGCTCTTTTCGAATATAAACAAAACCGATGTTCGAATCAGCTGTTCATATTTGTTCATGTGTTGGCAATTTAAACGTACATTGTTTTTGTAAATTAAAAGAATGGAATTGTTTTCTTTAATTTAAAGAAAAATAATTGATACACAAATGACATCTGCAGTTGCGGCCCTTGTGCATACATGCAAGTGAAAAAAGAATCAGATGTTTTCCAGGATAGCCTCACAGTTTGAAAAAGTAGAGGACTTCGTTCATTTGGAAACCAGCCTTAACACCAATAATAATGTCAGCCTTGAAATCCAACGGAGAATCACTCTTGCCAATAAGTGGTACTTTGGACTCAGTATACAGTTGGGAAGTAAAGTCCTCTCTCGTCGTACAAATATCACACTCTATAAGTCACTCAACATGCCTGTGCTGGTGTATAGCGCGGAGGCATGGACATTGAAAACATCTGATGAAGCGGCTCTTGGAGTGTTCGAGTGAAACATTCTGCGAAAGATTTACGGACCTATACGCTTTGGCGATGGCGAATACCGCAGACGATTTAACAATGAGCTGTATGAGCTTTACAACGATATAGACATTGTGGAGCAAATTAAGATTCAGCGGCTCCGCTGGCTTGGCCATGTCGTTCGAATGGACAGAAACACTCCTGCTCTGAAAGTATTGAGCGCGGGCCGCGATGCTGGTAACAGAGGAAGAGGAGAGGGTTCTCTGCGTTGGAGAGACCAGGTGGAGAAGGACTTTGCTTCACTTGGCATTTCCAATTGGCGTCAGTTAGCACAGAAGAGAAATGGCTGGCGTTCTTTTTTGGACTCAGCAAAAATCGCTTAGGCGGTTGCAGCGCCAATAAAGAAGAAGAAGATAAGAATCGGAATTCATTTAATTCAATCCATATTTTGTAAATTTTCAAGTTTATTTTAATAACTTTAGTCTTGTTTTAATCACTTTAAATACGCTGTCTAACATTTCTACGGATTATTTATACAATTTGACAGGATACTTTCCAGGTAGAAGAACAACATTTTTCACTTGTAAGTATGCTTAATGGTTGTAGAATTTCTGTTACTGCAAGAATTCTGTTTTGGATTACATTTTAATGATTTTCCCTTGTTATGAATAAAAATGTGAATGCACTAATATTTATTTATATAAAAAACCTCCATCTATACACATTGTTGCCAAATGTCCAACTGCAAGAAAAAAAACTAGTAAATAAATGAAATCCAAAAGCCTTTAGCTGCTTGGTTTTTTTCCGATAGCAAAATCGATATTATTGTTTTCTGTGACACCTTAAATCGACACTAATTTCTGTTCGATCAAAAAAGCGATAACATTGGATTTTTTTGTCGTTTTCAAATCAAATTCCGACTGCAATTGGAACCCATGACAGCCCTGAATATCTGAATTTTATTTATCTGTAAATCCAGGCCACAAATAATCAAGAAGACGTAAGCAGCTGCCTTCTATTTATCTACCTGAGGATGAACACAACTACTGGTTAGACCACCGATTCCCAACCGGAAGGGGTACAGGTAGGTCGCGGCTCGATCCTAAAACTATCAGAAACAATTGAATAAACCATCATACAAGATAAGAAAATATCTTCATTCAATCCTCACATTGACGAGTTAGTTCAATTGACACATTCCCAAACATCTCATTAATATTGTATTCGTACTTAAAAACAGCTATTTTAGATATTGATAGATTGTCATAACAATTTTCTCAACTGCAAAACCGTGTGTCAGGAAAAAATTATTTAATAATCTCTGGCGTCAGGATTTTTCCTAAAAAGACTTTGAATTTTAAAGATATGATTAACCCAAATTGACCCGATGTTGCCATATGAGTATTTCCATCGGAAGGTCCACCACGACAAAAAAAATAAAAGTCTTATATCTAACGTATTTACGGGCGGATTTGTCTGCATTTTAAAATATATACTGGCTATGTAAGGAGAATCATGTTTGCATAAAATGGTCTTCCTAGGTGGCGACAAGGTTGATATATTTTATGGTATGATTTGGTTCGAATTTGGCGTATGTAGTTGAAACATAATAAGTCATAGATTTCCAACAAATTCACCCTGAATTGGCGTCACGTGACGTTTCACACTTGGGGTTGTAAAAGAAAATTGAAACAAGTTGCATTAATTCAAAAAACTCTAAAAACCACTAGAATTGCTCCAAATCATATTAAATAAGTCTCATGAAAATAGACATCCACAATTCGCAGAGTTTTGCGATTTTGTAAGAAAAGAAAAAATCTACTTCCATTTTTTGTCACGTAACGACACACTCTTTAAACGCTTATATTTCAGAACCAAGCAGTTCGATTTTTTCATTTTTCGGTTAAATATAGAGCTATTTATGTGCTATACAATGGCCCAAAGTTAAAGAAAACAAATGGTATTCCTTGTTTGTATCACATTGAAACGTACGACTGTCACGTATGCGACGTATGGAAGTATTTCCAACGCAAAATACATCATGTTTAAAAGGGTGTAAAACAAAAACCGCTTACTTCAAAATCCTTGTATGTACGTTAACTAATTCCTAAAAGGAACGCTTACGCTTCTGTCATATTCTTGCTGTCTATCGAGTGTAATGCAAGTGTGTTTCTTAAACAATATTAGAAGTGGCAGAAAACCTCAAAATGTCACATATGGAGAAGTAGGAATGAATTTATAGAATGCGTTTTTTATTTACAAAATTTGACATTGATAAAATATTAGTTATAACATTAGTGACTCTATTGGTAACAAGTAACAATAAAAAACAATCGTGCATGCCATATAATTTAGTGTTTTTAAGTCCGTTGCCATAGGGAAACACGGGGCGTAATGTTCGCTACTTTTGCCATATGGCAACGCAAAATACCATCAGGTATGAAACGGTGTAGACAAAAATCGTTCGTATGTATTTTTGCAGTTTTTCAGGTGGTTGACTCATTCCATCTAGCTCTGAACTGCTTAATCATATTATCTTATATTTCATTGTGCAAGTGTTGAAGTGGTATACAAATGTAGTTTGTTTGTTCCAGGGAAGGCTGATGGCGTTTTTTGCATTCTCATCTGCTATTTCGGTCATAGATTCCCTTGTGACCGAGCACCCAATAGATGTGTAGCCTTTTGTCAGCATCTACCTTGTCAATGGCTTCCCGGCTGCGAGGGACGTTGATGGCTGAAATACTATATTAGGAAACTGCTTTAATTGCCGCATGGAATAGGTTTAATTTTGAATTGATTGTCGTTTCGGTGAAGGCTAGCTCTGCAGTTATCCTCCTCTGCTTGAAATATGCTCCACTGGTGAGGTAGCCTTTTTGTCCGCCTGACGTTCAGTTGCCAGCAGTATATCCCGGCACCCACTCGCGTAACCATTTTAGAGCCGTCCGTGAAAATGTTTAGGGATCTATGGCTAGGTTTCATTCCCCTGCGCTAATCCTCCTCCTCAATCGTTGTACAAAACGTTCGTTTCCACTTGAAGCTAGGTGCCATAAAGTCGGTGCTGCTTGTGCTTCCCGCCCCAATTAAGCAGTGCCAAAAGGTTCTGAAATTTAAGTTCCCTATTACCGCCAATCTACGTGCGGATTTCTCAGCATGGTTTTTTAAAGAGCAGCCATCGAAGTGGTCCTCAGCGCTCCCGCGATGCACAGTGCCGCTAGGCGCTGAACCTTCTCCATTGGACCGAGGCATAAGGACTTTTTTGCGGCATTCCAGCACACCAATGCATCAGAGCAGGTGACAAGCCCCAAGTGACTCCCAGCCTTCTTTTACATGCATACAGGGCGTTACTGGCCTTCTTCTCTGTTTCTTCAACATTGCGCGTACACAGCAGCTTACTGTCCAAGACCACTCCCAAATACTTTGTGTGGTCTTTAATTGACAGCTCGATGCTAAATACCTAGCGTCGGGGGCTCCACACTGGGACCTTATATCTTTTTGTGACTACACCACTGACCCATACAGATCGACAAAAAAAAACTCGTTGTGCTGGTGAAGCATGTTAAACTATATGATAAGTAGCCTGTGCAAAATGTGATGTGGGTTTACGTTTGAAATTTTTTGCTACATTTCATTAGCTTCTTCATCCGCTTTGCACGTATATAAAACTTATACACAATGTTCCTATTATTTCATATTTTAACCAAATACTCTCCCCTAACAATCCATCTGGAATGCGCCCCGGGTTGCCATATGGTAACGGCCGATATCGGAAGAACTATACTACTCCCAAAGGTTTAGTCAAATTTTTTCCTTTACTTTAACGCTACTTTTACCCAGTATATAGGTGAAACCAAAAAAATCTAAAAACAATTAATCTCGGACAATTTGGGTTAATTCAATAAAAGTATTTAAAAAACTCAGTGCAATGCAGAAAAATAATGTTTGATACCAGATAAAAGAAAAAATTCTGTAGAATTAAAAAAGTTTAATTTTTTGGTGCATAAGGATGAATATGTACTGAAAGAGTTCTTTTATATTTTAAGTCTTAAGTATCCGTGAAAATGCAATGATTGAAAACATTTTATGTTAAGGACTAATATAGACTCGACCATATGTTCGAATTTCGTCCTTCGAACTTTATTAGCTTAAAAACTAAAATTAATTAAAAGAGAATTCTCAATTGAACCAAAAGACTTAAATTTTTTTACCTCTACAAAATTTTCTCTTTCATTTGGTATCCGTATTAAGTATTTTGCAACATATTTTTCAAATCTGAAAGTCCTTTTACAAAATCCTGGCGTCAGAGAGAAATACTAAAAACGCAGTTTCACTAAATCTGGCTCATAGCTTCGTGAGTATAGTGACTGTTTCGTGTGTTTTAAAATTTTTTAGTTTTTGATGCATAGTGTCTTCATAACAGAACTGTAAGAATTTGTTTGGCTAATATTATTCCTGGAACTTTATGGATTTTCAACTGATTTTTGACTTTGATAGCTTTCAGGATTGGAAATTTTTATCGAAATCAGGCATTATAGTTTCGTTTCGTTTTATGGGATTGGCATTAAAAAAAAAAAAATTTTTTCTCATATTTCACGAACTTTCATATGTGCCTGTCAGAAGTGCCAATGCAATATATTTCGCAAAGGCTGTCAAATTTGGAAATTTCAGAAAACAGTTGCATAGGCACTTAGACCCTGCATTAATTTAAGTGTCTTTCGAAATAGGTTTTTTATTTCGGAAAGGCGAATTTCGCGGAAAAGTTCGGAAAGCGCCTTTTAATTGTTCACACAGCGAATAAATTTATGGCAATCTTTCTCGATACTAAAATGCACCCGTGAGTTACTTATCTGGATGTTTTTTTTTCTCTTGTTTAAAGTTGACTTTATTTTCAATTTGAAGACTAATTTATTATTTATAACTGGACCGTTAAATTCCGTAAAATAATTAATTAAATAATTATTATTTCTCACAAACACGCGATGAGTGTCACACAGCAACAATCGATTAGTTTGATAGCACTTGCAGCATAAAGAACAATTGCTAGTGCAGCACGAGCGAGTAAAAAATGCTTCCGAAACCTTGCAACTTTAATATCTCAAACTGATTTCCGAAAAGTGACAGCAATTTATTTCTGGCTGTTCAAACGTCGAAATAAAATGTCTCTTTCTCAATTCAAATTGCGTCGAAAAGTGGGAAATATTGCCACGTCTTACACGCTCTATACTGCACGGCCACTAAATCTTATCCGATAGCCACCAAATTTTATATTGGAATTGTTAAGCATAAGGATAAACTTTTTGTGCTCGGCGGTTTGAAATTCACTTTTAAGGGCCAGTCTCTTGCATATACATATATTTGCAATATTTGATGGTAAATTACATGGTACTACAAAAAAAAAATACAAAATACACCAAAAATACAGAGTGTAGGTTGTAGCTATGGTCGGGTACAACGTGAAAATAGGTTCCGTATAGTTCCTGAACCATACATTTTTTAAATTTAAAAACAACCGTTTTGTTCGTACTTGATGCTTTTACATATCTCCTAACAGCTTGACTATTTTTAACCCGATTTTAAACGGGAATTTACAGACCTTTTAAATTATGTATGACAGTATATTGTTAGACTTACCTTGTGGAGAATTTTCAAAGGTTAAATTTAAAAAACCCCTATCTTTGACCATTGCTGATTTCAAAAATTTCTATCAAAGTTGCCAAATATGTAGTACTTAGCTAAAAGAACATATACTTTTGAATAAATTGATACCTCAACTAATGAAATTGTACAAAAATTGTCGAAGTTACGCAATTAAAAAAAAAAATACGGCCTTGAATATATATGTGTGTTTGTACCGGACGTTCAGATTTTTTGAGCAGTGTGGCTAAAGACTTCATCAATATTTACTCAAGATCGATATATGCAACGGCTCTTAAGCAAAAATTTATTTTTCAAAAACATTTAGGAAATTGAGCGTTGCGCCGCCCACTTATATCATATATGCGGATCTCAAAAACTACCGATCTCGATCAAATTGAATAAAGACAATGTGCTTAAGCACAGTCTTGAAAAATTTTTTAATCAGACAAGAAAAACGTAATCCACCACCGCCACCCCTTAGGATTGTTCTACTCCGCAGATAAATATACCACTATTTTTGATGTATATACATCTTTGATTTCGGTAGGGGTAAAACTTGCGAAGTTGTGACGCATTGCCCAGAAGAAAATTTCGAAGGTCTGACCATGTGTATTGCAGCAGAAAATTTTTAATTTCATTAGAAGCACCCAGTGTTTACTTGATATTGTAAATGGTTGCATGTATGGATGATATAATACAATATTACACAAAGAGAAGACTAAAGTAAGAGGAAGTGCCGAAGAACATACCATCCTTTTGTTTGCAAATCCATTTCTTCGGCATTTCCTCTTACTCTTTTCTTCTCTTTGTGCGTCTTGTATATATACATATATCATCTTGTATATCTTGTATATATACATATATACATGTATGTCCATCAGTTGTCAACGGATCCAAGTTAAAATGATTTCAGTATCTTTAAAACTTTCGCATTGCTTTTTATCAATAGACTACTGTAGTTCATATGCTTAAAACATCCCTGCGAATATCACAACCACTTACAACAAATGAGTTCATACATATATAAATACATACAAACTTAAATATGTATACATATAGGTACATAGCCGTATGCATGCGCGGATGTACATAATAGGAAGTAAACACCATTTGTACAGCGTTTGCTCTTACTCTGAATATGTCTAAATCTATGCAACCATACTAGCAAGTAAACACAGCGTGGTTCTAATGAAATTAAAAATTGTCTGCTGCAATACACATGCTAAGCCCTTTGAAAATTTCTGCTGGGCTATGCGCTACAACTTCGCAAATTTTACCCCTACCGAAACCAAAGATGTATACACTTCAAAATTTAAATCAGAAAAATGAATAAAATTAAGTCAAGTTAATGTTTAATTTCTGCCCTAACCTACATGTGTATGCATCTAACTGAATTGCCTAATAATATGTTTACATATAAATAGATTATCCTCAGTTTCAAGCTTAATTCCATAATCTGTAATTAGAAAAAGAGATTTGCCATGCAAAATTATAATTATAAAATAATCTAAACCGATAACTTGTCGGTGTCCAACCTACTTTTGTCGAGTATACTTGCGAAGCAGAGGAGGAATTTCACATGTAAAAGTAAACAAAATTGGACGCTAGCAAGAAGAAGAGGTTTGTAAGGGTATTTTTAATAAAATATTAACTTAAAATATATTTAAATTGCTTAACATGTATAGCAGAACAAAGTGACCACGGTGGCACAGAATAGAAACAACTTTTCGTTGAGTTGTGAGAATAACTATCACAATAAATTTGACGGCTAACGAGCTTTGTTTGAGATTACATTTATATGTAAACGTACTTTGATGCTATTCCGTACGTTTATGTTTACACATCAAATTTCATAAGTACCTAGTACTCACGTTTTTATTTAATAAAAAAATGTTTGGGGAGTGCACAAAGCGCTGAAAGTTTTCCATGTATTTTATATGGGGAATACAACTTTTCGTATAAATGGTATAGAATTCTTAAAAATCAATGCTTTTCGATCGGAAAACTCTGTTTATTTAACCAGTTTTTAATACTAAAGATTTCTTATTAGTCCCACCAGCGTCCGGACTTTGCTCCGATCGGAGTACATTTACTCCGATTTCTTTTGTAAATTTAAAATTTACTCCCTACTCAGCTTGACCCAAAATATGCTCCGACTTTTTTACGTTTTTGTTTTGGAAAGGTGCATGTATACCAATTTGGCAGGATATATGCTAACGTTAGCTATTTTACCGCACAGTAGAGCTGCTGCCAAAAAAAAAAAAAATTCAGAGATGAATCTCATTAAAAATAAATCCACAGTTGGCAAGAACTCTTATTAACACAAGGTCAGATTATTATACGCCGTCTGATAATTTACTTATTTTTTTTAACATTCTAAATTTTTCTGATGGAAAGTTTGTTTTGAATACTATTTAGAGATTAAGCTGATTTACAAGCGCTCCGTGCCAATGCCTTACAATTACAATGTAAATGCAATGGGCCGTATGAATAAAACTTAATCAAATGCTTTTTCTTAAAATTTCAGACCAATTACTCAATTTGTTTAAATAAATTTAAGTGAAAGGTATGAATTGCATTTTCTGGGGGTTTTTGGCGGACCTGTAAAGAACAGTTAATATGAAAAAATGGTTAAAGAAACAATTGGGTACTATTGTTGGAATCTTCTGAAGAGAAAAAGATTTGTCTGATTGAAAAAATACTGATTTTCAAGAATTCTATACAATTTATACGAAAAGTTGTTTTTTCCCATATAAAATACAAAGTAAACTTTGAGCGCTTCGAGCACTCCCTAGATATTTTTTTCATTTCAAAATAAAAGAGTAGGGGCACATTTTTTTGGGTATAGAACGATCCTAGATGGTGGTGCCATTAAAATTCCAACTTTACTTTTTCACACGCTTTTTTGGTCGCCCCTCGGCAGGCAATGGCAAACCTCCGAGTATATTTCTGCCATGAAAAACCACTTTTCAAAAAAATACAAACGCCGATTGGAAACGGCGTAAAACTGCAGGTCCCTGCAGGTGTGACAACATCAAGAAGCGCGCCACAAATCGGCAGAGAAGCTAGGCGAAACAATAACATATGCGCAAGCGCCAATCTATTATTATTATTTCTTTGATATATTATACTGATTGTCACTTTTTTAATTCATCGTGATATAAACATTAGTCGTTTTGCTTGCCTTAGTGCATTTCAATTAAGAATCGCATGAAATTATTGATCGAATGACATAAGAAATAACTTAATAAAAGCAATTATTTTGTGTTTTAAGTGAATTTATCATTGCACCAAGGTAAGTACGGCGAAATATATCCGGAATATCACCCAGTTCTTTATGCAAAAGACACTAAAAATAATATAATTGACAATGTCTGTTTTTTTGCTTAAGGAGTTTCAATGATTTCCCTGTTTTTATATCTCCTAGAAAAAAAAAACAAAAACGGTGAAGTATTTCCAGAATGGCACTTTTAGCTGAAAAGGGACTTTTTATTTAAAAATATTATTTTTCCAAAAGCTTCCAAATGGCATATATGGGACATTGTTGCGGAAGAAAGGTTAAAGAAAAATCACCCCCTCCCAAAAAAAAACCCAACGTCAATGTCATGAAGAAGGTGGAAAAAACTTCATCATTAGCTTATCTGATAAATGAGTTTCAAAGCGATATGCAAATGTTTAAAAAGCATGCATTTCATGTTAAAAATCAGTACAATGCTTATCGGTTATTGTAAATTTTTTGTATCAGTTTCTAAACCTATTTACTCCTTTAGCTTACATTTAAAATTGACATTCTGAAAAATATTTTACAAAAATGCAAAAATAAGAAAAAAATTATCTTTGAAGAGCCTGAAAGCAGTTTCGTATTCTGCACAAATTTTCACGTAATTTTCAGAGGAAAAATTTATCAATCTTAAAAAAAACAATAATAAATACCTGCCATGTACACTAGGGTGCCCATCGAATATGCTTTTTAGGAAATTTTAAGACCTTACCACCTAGTTTTATTCATTCTTACGAGAAATATTTATTATTACCTATTTTTTAAAGGTCACTTAGAGGTAAGAAAATAGGGGTTTGTAGATTTATGAGTTTTTGAATTACTATTTTTGATTCGATTTCAAAGATCGAATATGATCTGAGAAGAGGATATATTGGTCTTTAAAATGGTATATAAAAATCTGTTGTCGCACTACGCCTGTTAGGATTTTTTATCGGGTAATTTAAAAAATACCCATATTTCTCCTAATTTTTTAAATTTTGACCATCGATAATTTCTACAATTTCAAAATATGGAGTACTATCTAAAATTAAATCTATTTTCAAATAAAGTGATACCTCCTTTATTGCCATTGCATAAAAAGTGTCGAAGTTAGGCAACTTTTATTGAATACGGTCTTGAATGTATATGTGTGTATGTACCGGAATTTAATATTTTATTAGCAAATGGATATATGCAGTCGCTGTTTAGCAAAAAAGTGGTTTTTCAAAAGTGTTAGGAAAATGGGGATAGAACCGCCCACTTATATGATATATGCATATCTCAAAAACTACTTAACCGATCTCGACCAAATTTGGTATACACATTGCGCTTAGCCTCCTTAAGTACCGTTTGAACAATTTTGAAATCGGACAAAACCTACTCCTCCTAAAATATATCTAGCTTCGAGTTTTTTAAATTACCGTTACCTTGGTTGAGAGGGTGGTTTATGTCCGATTTCAAAATTTTCAGTATGGCGCGTAAAAAGCCTAGCCTAAAGTTTGTGTGGTTGAGATCGGTTAAGTAGTTTATGAGATACACATATATGATATAAATGAAATACATACACACATATAAATTCAAGGCCGAATTTAAGAAAGGCGCCTAACTTCGACCATTTTTATGCGATTGCATTAGAGGAAGTATCAGTTTATTTGGAAATAGATTTCGTTCTAGATAGTATCCCATATTTTGAAATTATAGAAATTACCGATGGTCAAAATGTAAAAAATTAAGAGAAATGGGGGTCTTTTTTTAATTTACCCGATAAAACATACCAACAAGCATAGTGCGACAATGGATTTTTATGGCCTATATATCCTCTGCTCAGACCATATTCGATCTTTAAAATCGAATCAAAAATAGTCATTCCAAAAAACATAAATCTGCAAAATCCTATTTTCTGACCTACATCGACAGGTCGCGACCTCTAAATTACCTTTAAAGAGTCTATAAAAATAGGCAATAAAATTTCTCATAAAAACGAATAAAGTTAGAAGGTATCTTATCTTGTGGGATTTATTTACATAAAAACTGATAGTGTATATCCTTGTGGTGAGCTGATTAGGTCAAGTGAACTTTTGACTAATTTTGGGTAGTTTTCTTTTGTTTATTTAATGCTTTTTTTTATAAAAGTCGAGCAGTTTACCTAAGCAGTACAGCTGTAAAACTATCGATGATGGGATGTCTTCCCAGTCGATGCTTTCGATAGTTTGCATTGAAAGTATCGAAGCCTAATTTAAAAAAAAATTCTATGAAAGTCGCCAAATATGTGGTATTTATCTAAAAGAACATTTAGTTTCGAATAAACTGATACCTCATCCATTGCAATTGCATACAAATTGTCGAAGTTAAGCAATTTAAGCAAAAATACGGCATTGAATTTATTTGTGTGTATGTACCGGACGTCCAAATTTAATATTAACCAAATTTGATGTACGCTTCGGTGCCAGGCCCATTTTCCCAAATTATTATGAAAAAAAATTTGCTTAAGAGCCATTGCATATATCAATTTTAAGTATATATTTATTAACCCCTTAGCCACACTGCTCAACAAATCTGCACGTCCGGAACATACATACAAAAAACATTCAAGGCCGTATTTTGGCTGAAATTGCTTAAATTCGACAATTTTTATGCAATTGCATTGGATGAGGTATCAGTTTATTCGAAAATATATATACTTTTAGATAAATGCTACATATTTGGCAAATTTCATAGAAACTTTGGAATTTAGTGATGATTAAAGTCCAAAAATTTAAGAAAAATAGGGGCTCATTCAAATTTAACCCATGAAAACTCCCTATAAGCTCAGTCTAACAAAATATTGTTATACATCGTTTTAAAGGCCTATAAATCCTCTTTTCAAACCTTGTTCGGTTTTTAATATCGGATGGAAATTTGTTAAGCTATTAATAGATAAGTGCATCAAGTACGAAAATAACGGTTTTTTTGGTATAAAAAAATGGAGGGTTCGGGAACTATACGGGACCTCTTTTAATGTTGTACTCGACCATACCTACAACCTACACTAGGTTTTGTTTCGGGTGTATTTCATGACTTTTTTCTATAGCACCGTGTTTTCAAATGCACTGACGAATCTATTTATATAAACTTTTTATTTTTGTTTATTTCCTGAAGAATTTACCTTTTTCCTTCCTCTTCGATTTTTAAAATGTTTTAAACCGATAAAATAAAACCTAAAATTCCCAATCGTAGAAAAACAAATAGCTGGTAAACTTATTACAAAAAACTTTCATCAGTCCAACTCCGGCTACGCCACAGAATTTTTGTATTGTATTTCAAGCATGTGCTACAAGATCCCAAATCATTGTACAAATAGCCGAACCGTACCATGGCTTCTACAGGCTTCAAAGTATCAAAAGGAAATACAAGGATCTCCAAAATTTTACTAACCCTGGCTTATATCAATAGTTTCTTCCATCGACGCAGAATCACTAATACCATAGTATGGTGCCAAAAAGATATTAAAACCAGTTTTTTTCTAACTTAATTACAACCGATTTACATGATTCAAGTACTTCAAAACAATTTTCATTAATCATCTTTTGTGTTTTCTATTTGCTTTTACATGCTTAAATTTTGCTGAATTTCAGTTTTTGGTTCTTTAAATGGGAAACAACGAAAATAACAAAAGTAAAGCAAGAAACTTGGACCCAGTTGACGGTACAGGCTAGGGATGTTTCGAATATCGTATTTTTCACATTTTCGGAATGCGAATGTGCGAATGCGAATGTTAGTAATAATATTAAAAAGCTATAATCAACTTAAGTCAACTTAAGTTTTTATTACTTAATTTTTTTTTTTTAATTATTATAACATTGAACGATTGCTTAATCTATACAGTGTTTTAATCTAGTAGTCCAAGCTCAAAAGGGGCGATTTCATCGAACCGCGTTTATAAGGCCGGCTGCACTGAACAATTGCTCACTTGGAACGTTGGTGCGCTCAAATATTTGCGGGCAGATCTGTCAATTTGTCGTATTTTAGTTTAGTTTTCCACCAGTCGAGAGGATTTTCACCCAGATAAGCTCGTTTTTCTTTAAGATAGGCCTAAGGCATTTGAGTTTTAGTTTCACATTTTTTAATGTCTCCAGACTACATCGCAGCCTTCGCTTTCGCTGTACTTATTGAAGGCCCATAAATTTGCTTGATATACTACTTAACCGTTTAGCGCCTGAAGCTAAAAGCCGGTTATTGTCCGCACCCTGGTTAGACAGGCTTATAGCCATTTCAACAATATTAGAGTGGACTCTCTGCCCATGTACACATTCGCATTCGCAAAACATTCATATCATTTGATGCGAATGTGTAAAATGGTGCGAATCATTCGCATAACGAATGCGACCGCAAATATTCGCAACATCCTGGTGAAGACGCACATGTACTCTTCCCTTTTCTTCTCAACCCCACTAGTAAACAGAATTGAGTTCAATACTTGCACCGTGTAAAATCCGGTAATAGGTAGAAAATAGTGATGTGTAAGCAAATCAATGTTGCAAAATTTCCATTTTCAAAAATAAACAAATGCATACTAAGTAGTACGTATCTGTGGTCATAAACAATAACCGCCTAAGTCGAAAAACCTGAATTTGAGAAAAAACGTTTTAAACATTTGGATTGTCTTATGGGGAAAACAAAATATTTTCGCCTATAACTTTTAAGTTGCCTAGCTGGCGAGATGGGGATTTCCCATACGCATGCAAAAGGGGTTGAAGAATACGACAGCATATATAACTCCATTCTTTCTTAAGTCGACTTAGGCGGTTATTGCTTGTGACCACAGATATAATATAAACAATATGTATATTTCCTCAAACAAAGACCATCGATGTTGGCAACGACCATTCGATAATGCAAAAAAATATAACCATTCGATAGTACCACCCATTGTTTTCCAGCTCTACTAACCAGCCCCACATAAATCCACATTTCAACCTCCGTACAAAAATAATGAAATCTCAGCAAACTTTAATATTTGCACCCGAAAATTGTAAACTATTTACTCAGAATTTTTAGAAAAATTTTGGGTATGCAGTTTTGTAGCTCATTAAAGCTTAGTAGGTTAAAGTGAAAATTTCAAAACGCTGGAGAATCGCGTTGATTTTTAATACTTTTTTGGCTCACGGTGTTGTGCATTTTCTCCCATATAAAATATGCTCGACAATTTCGTTTGTAATGTGAATTTATGTGGCGCTGCTTACGTAAAGGGCTCAACTTAAAAAAAATATAAACATTAAATAAACAAAAGAAAAATAGCCAAAACTAGTCAAAATGTCACTTGACTTAATCAGATGACCACAAGTTTATATGTACGAATTTCTGGATATCTAATTTTCAGGTCGCGACCTCTAAGTGACCTTAAAAACATCTGAAAAAATACGCAATAATATTTATCATAAAAATGAATAAAATAAGGGGGTATGGTCTTGATATATCCAAACAAAAAGCATTTTCGATGGGCACCATAATGTACACTTTGTTGGAAAGGATCCATCTATCAATTTTGAGTAAATATTGGACACGTTTAGAAGGCGGAACAGCTCAGTAATTGTTGCGATTGCACCTTCTGAACGCGTTGTTGTGTACTTCTGATCAACTGAACAGTTGCGTGTTAGATGATCTTAATATTTTTCTGATCATTTGAGACGACATGTTGGTGTGTACCTCTGAGAGTTGAATTTGACAGCTTATTTATAAAGCCGTTCAGTAGACGCATAACGATCACTGATTTTTTTTAGCAACGGTTGCGCTCAACTGCTGCGCCTTTTGAACCTACCCATTGACGAGCTTCTTAGCCACACTGCTCCAAAAATTTGAACTTCCAATACACCTATAACACAAGGAAACAGTAATTTTGTTGCATCAAATGTTAAAGCGGTTTTTGCTAGACTTTTTTATGCTGATTACGAATCCGCAAGTATAAAGTCTCCATCAGCTTTAGATTTTGAGAAAAACGAGGTCAAAATGTCAAAAAATCGCGTTTTTTGCAATATATTAGAAGCTCTAGCAAAGAAACAAAAGGTGATATTAAGCTAAAATTAAAGCTAGAAGTCTCGACTACTATCCCTGAAAATACCATTGCTGCACCTTGACGTGACGGTCACTTATAGTAATTTATTGAACAATGACAAAATACTGGTGTATTGTGCTATGGAAAGAAAAAAATTTTGCCAAAACGAGTTTTTGCTGTTCAATAAATTACTATAAGTGACCTTAGGGTCAAGGTGCAGGGATGGTATTTCCACCTTTTGTTTAAGTGCGGTGGGTACTCAAACTTCGCACAAAATTAGGTTTTGCTTTTCAATAAATCACTATAAGTGACCATCAAGTAAAGATGCAGGGATGGTATTTTAGGGGTAGTAGTCAAGACTTCTAGCTGTAATTTAAGCCTAATATCACCTTTTGTTTCTTTGCTAGAGCTTCTAATATATTGCAAAAACGCGATTTTTTTACACTTTGACCTCGTTTTTCTCCTAATCTAGAGCTGATGGAGACTTTATACTTACGGATTCGTAATCAGCATACAAAAGTCTATCAAAAACAGCTTTAACATTTGAAACAACAAAATTGTTTCCCATTTTTGTTCCCTTGTGTAATATATAAAAATGTCGTATCACGATGTTTGTGGTGGAACTCCTCCCTAGCGGCTTGACCGATGTGCAATTTTTTGTGTATATTTGGTAGGTGTGAGAATAGGTTGTAAAATTTGATTTCATACCGCTAAGTGAAGAGGGCGTGGCACCTCCCATACAAACCGAATTTTTCACACTGCAAATCTCTGGAAGTGTGAAAGTAGAGTACTGGAACTTGGTATAGAGCAGAGCTGGGTGATAAGGATTACGATTACTAAACGATAAGGATTGCAGTAATCCCAACAAGCTAAAAAACAAGATTACGATTACAGTAATCCTTCATCGCTTATCGAGCTTAGAATACGATTACATTTATCATAGTTTAAAAAAGTTAAAAGTTCGTTCGATGAACAACGACTTTAATTGTAATCCTGTAGTATTTTATTTGCCGGTATACAAAGTTTATTTCGCCCAAACTACTTTACTTATAGTTTTTATTTTAATATTAGTTTCTTTTTTTTGTCTGTTTTTTTTAGGCAAATAAATGTTATCCTCATATTATCGTTAAGCGCGCATTTGTATTTCCCAAATTTTTAGAATTACTTCGTTTAAGATTAAACAAAAGACTGTAATTAGAAAAATTGTTAATTTAAAATTATTGTAATCATTCACCGAACGAACTAGAGTAGTTGTAATTTTAAAAATGTTGAAGTAACGATTACCGCAATCGTAATCTAAGATGCTTTCGCTAAGCGATTACCTCTACCCTAATTTAATAAAGTAATCGTAATCCTAGATGCAATCGATTACACATGTAATCCTTATTGCCCAGCTCTGGAATAGAGATACATAAAATCAATCAAATAGTCATGAAGAAAAATTGGGGCTATAGGAATAAGAGGCGTGGCACCTCCCATACAAACCGAAGTTTTCGTACTGCATATATCTCGAAGTGTTTATGGTAGAGTACTGGAACTTGGTATTGAGATATATGAAATCAACCGCATACTCATGGAAAAAAGGATGTTTTTCGAAAAGCGGGCGTGGCACCTCCCATACAAACCAAATTTTTCATACTGCATATACCTGGAAGTGTTCATGGTAGAGTACTGGAACTTGGTATGGAGATCGCATCAGTCATCAAGAAAAATTGGGGATATTGGAAAAAGGGGCGTGGCACCTTCCATGCAAACCGAATTTTGCATACTGTATATCACTGGAAGTTGTAACTAAGCGAAAGCCCTGATTCTTCTGTCTCTATGCTGGGGAATACTCGCCGTTCCCAGGGTCCGTTAAAATATATTTATATTGTGGGGCTTTTTCAAATAGTACTTTATTTAATTTTTCTTATCCTCTTACAATATGGTATTTCTTAAATCCTACACACAGTATGGTTAACGGTATACAAATTCCTAACGGCGCTCTTCTGTCGGCGCGCTGCTGCTGGGTGACGTCGACGCTACTCTGTCGGCGCTCTGGTGCTGTGCGACGTCGGCGCTACTATGCCGGCACTATGGTGCTGTGTGACGTCGGCGCTACTATGTCGGCGCTCTTATGCTGTGCGTCCTCGGCGCTACTATGTCTAGGCTCTGCAGCTGTGCGACGTCGGCACTACTATGCCGGCGCTCAGCTGCTGTGTGACGTCGGCGCTACTATGTCGACATTCTGCTGATGTGCAACGTCGGCGCTAGTATGTCGACGATCTGCTGCTATGCGACGGGCGCCGCAGCTGCGCGGGCCCACGGGGGCCTGTAGTGTGGTGAGCTCTCCGCCGGCCGTGAAACGCAGTACTAGCATAAGGTGGGCATGGAAGACCGTATGCTCACTTATACTCAGCCCACACCTCTCTACCTTTGCTACGCTCACGGTCTCAACAAAAGATGGGTATGGGAAACCGTATTCCCACTTGTGCTTATCCCACGACGTTTCTACTCCACAGCTCCGTGCTGACTGACTCGCATGTTCCGAAGTCACTTCTGTTATAGCTAGTGCTCTTCGTGTTGCTGAGTCATGTTGTGTTGCTATGGTGACGGTGTAGCCAAGGAGTGTTTATACGGTCACTTGTGTTTATTGGCCGTTTTGATTACGCTGCTGTAGGCGTTGTTGTTACTGGTGCAAAGGGTGGGCATTCGTGTAGGGTAAATTCTGTGGATATTGAATCCTCACATTTCTACCCCTCTCTGGTGGACTTAAGTTTTATGGTGTTTCTGCGCCTGGCGATGCTTTGGGCGGCGATATCGTGCACAAATGCGGCGCGCGCCACATCTGCAAATGTTGCGGCGGCGGCGTGTGCATGCGGTGACCGCACGTTGAGCAATTGCACTGAGATGGCGCCCGTGGATTCCGCGTTAGTAGCAGCGGCTGCACGAACAGTGGTTGCACTCCTGGCGGCTGTCTGTGTGGACATCGCTTGATGCTGGTTGCATGTCTGTGTTGTGGCAATGGTGAGGGATGCATGTCTTACGACTGCTTCTGCGGCTTGGCGCGGACGGCGTCCCATACGCCCATGACCGCCCCTCACCCCAGCATCGGGATCCGGGGTCGCTTCGCGTTCTCTTCCGCGATATGTTCAGGTACCCGTGTTGTACCTCCTAATGATTCTGGCATGACTCGCATCGACGCACGTTTCCGCTGATGTCGCGAAACATTCCCGGCCAATAATACCGGTTGGAAATCTGCGCTGCATTTAGGCGAATATCCATGTGTCTAGCACTTGGTATGTTGTGGGTTTTCCGTAATACTCATTGGCGGAGAGGGCTTGGCATACAGAGCTTCCAGGGTACTGCCTCTTCGCCCTCGGCACGGGTTGGTCCGTATTTCGTCAACGAGTTTGTGCTACCACTTGCATCGTGGTTCCACCACTCGAGATAGTGCACACGCGACTGTGGTTTCGCCGCTCATAATCTTACATTTTTTGATTTCCTCTGCCAGGGATTCGAGTGTACGGGCTACCTCATCCTCGTGGTTGGGGTACTCATGGTTTATCCTTCGTCTTCTTCAGCTCCTCCTTTTAGTGCCCCTTGGTGGATGCTATCTCGTCGTGGCGAGTGATTTGGCGTCCTCCGTGATTGATGGTGAATTGATTGGCGCCGTCGGTAATTGATTATGTAGGTGGCTCGGTCAGAGTTATCTGGTGGCCGCCGAAAGACATTGTAGTCCCATATATCCTAGTGTATCCAGACACAGGATGATGTCATCAATTGCTCTTGGCATGACATGCAGTATGGCGTTGTGAGTCATCTTCCAAAGGAGAGGTGAGGCAAGGCGAATCATCTTCACGGCTTCGAACATTTGGCTCTTAGTGACATAAGCCATAAGGATCCCTAAGACCATGGTTATTCTCTCCCCGATCCCTGAACTGACAATGCGTTGCGACATAATGGGGTCGTCTCCAACGTGTCTCGCTACTTCGAGTAACTTCTAGGGCCCGTTGGCGACTTTCTCTTATGCCTTTGTATGTTCAGCAAGTAATCGGGGTGGCTAATGCGGAGAATCCTCTCTAACCGTTGTTTGCTTGTGTAACCCGCGTGTCGCATAGGGATTTGAATCGCGATCACGTAGTCCTTGAACGTCTCCCGCGAGTGCTGCCTCCGTTGCCTTATGTCGTCTTCCAGACGCTCAAAATAGCAGGCCGGCAGGAAATGCGCAGGAAATCACGTTTAAATAACGCCAATTGTTTCAATGTTCGTTGTTATTATGGTACTACTAGAGGGCGGTGCCGCTTAATAGCTCAGGCATCGTCTTTGGTAAAAGGTCTACGTTTACTGCGAATACATTGGCTAACTCCTCTATTCGTTCTGAAAACGCCAACGGATCCCGTCCGTCATCGTAGTTTACTGGCCACCTGCGTACCGGGTCGATGATGAGCGCAAACATAACGGTAGGCACCTGGTTTCCGTTGGGTAGTGAACCAGCGATTGTGGCGAAGGACATCATTTGTAGGGATTGCGGTGGAAGTAGCGTACTCGTTGGTGCGAATTGGTTTTTCGACGGCGGCCTAATGGGCGCACTAGCGGTCCTTTCACCTTGGTTCGCGGGTACCGACGTCTTCAGCTCACCTTCGTCTCCTCAGGGGGCCTCATGCTCGTTTTCGTAGCTTTCGGGCGGTGCCTGTGTGTTCGATGCCCAGTTCCTGTGTGATGGACACCAACTTTTCTTTGTATATGCTGTCCAGCCACGTTATGGTCATTGGTTCCGTCACGGCCGGTTTAGTTCTCTTTGTATTGTACTATTTGCAGGGTCCATGATCGGGTGCCAATTGTAATTAAGCGTTTTTTTCAGAAGACCCCGACGATTCTGTCTCTATACTGTGGTATACTCGCCGTGCCCAGGGTCCGTTACAATAACATTATATTGTGGAGCCTTTGCAAATAGTGCTTTATTTAATTTGCCTGATCCTCTCCAATATGGTATTTCTTATTTCCTACACACAGTACGATTAACGGTATACAAAGTCATAACGGTACTACTCTGTCGGCGCGCTGCTCCTGAGCGATGTCGACGCTATTCTGTCGGCGCTCTGCTTCTAGTATAGATATATATGAAATCAATCGCAATCTGATGAAAGAGAATGATGTTTTTGTATGGGTGGGCATTTCCAATACAAACCGAATTTGTTATAGTGCATACTCTAGAAGTGTTCATGGGAGAGAACTCGAACATTGTATGCAGATATATGAATCAATCCCTTACTCTTATAGAAAATTGGGGCTATTTGAAGAGAGGGCGTGGCGCCTTTCAAACGTACTGAAAGTATTACGTATCTTTGTATGTGTATATAATCCTTCTGTTCGTGTGATTGTGAGTGAACCGATTTTAGCGCCAGGTGGCGATGGAGTCGAGTTATCTGGCGTATATTCGAAATATGTACTGGTATCTGCTAAAAAATTTGCCCGCCAAGTGGCTCGGGAGTCGAGTTATTACTAAATATCGTACTTATGATACAATTTGACTCATATTCTAGATATGTATTGGTAAGGGCAATACTATTACAAAAAATAGCGCTTTTTAATAACACATTGAAGGTATTTCGTTTGAAATAAGTCTATGTATATTGGATTCCTGTAGAACGATACTCATCCACCAACTATACCATACAAGGACGGATTGGCAATCGAACCGGATCATTGTTGCCGCCATGGAGTGAAGTGGAAAAAGTTCTTCAAATTTATTTGGTTGTGCAATTAACAGATAATTGGAGACTTTCAAGAACTTCTCCACGGACATACACTTTTGCTAGATTATTTAAGACGGAAATGGGAATGTGCTTTCTGACAACCACCAAACAATAATATTAGCAGATAAATGGATCACTGGAAATCGTGAACAATGTTGGACCAAACTGTTTCTGTTAGTACGCACATATAAGACAAGGGCGTATTTTTGCATTAATTGCTTAACTTCGACAATTTTTATGCAATTGCATTAGGTGAGAAATCAGTTTGTTCGAAAATAAATTTTCTTTTAGGTAAATAGGTAATAGATATCTGGCAACTTTCATACACATTTTTGAAGTCAGGGATGGTCGGTGTTGGGAAATTAAAAAACTTGGGACCTATTAATCTACACTCTAAAAAAAAATTGTGTAGATTTCCTACCTAAAAGGTAGGTTACTGATTTCTTACCTTATTATTCGCGAAATTACATGCTCGATTATTAAATGAATAGTTTGTTGAAATTTCGGACTTTTCAGAGTGTAATATTGCTGCTGTGGTGTGCGTAAATTTACTACGAAGGTGTGTACAAGTTACAAAATACACATCTGCTGTTTCATTTCACCCGTAGAATTGTCCGCTAACAAAAGGGATTTTTACATACGAAAATATGTAAACGAGAAAAATACATATTCATCGTGTAAATTTATCAAGAAAATTTAAAAATAAACCAAAATATACTCGATTTATAGTCGCATTTTTAAACAGATTTTTTAGAGTGTAAGCCTAACAATATATGAAAAATAGTCAAGCTATTAATATATAAGTGCGTCAAGTACGAACATAACGGTTGTTACCAAATGGAGGGTCCAGGAACTATTCGGAGCCTGCTTTCATGTTGTACTCGACCATAGCTACAACCTACACTTGGTTTTGTATCGTGACATTAGGAAGGGATGCCATACAAATTCAGGTTGTTTACACCGATGGACCGTGGAGGTATTACGATAAGGAAAGGTGGGCCGCCAGCTGGAAAGGTTGGGGACCACTGAGTTCGACTAAAGAACGGCGATTTAGCACGGCTATAAATAGGGACGGAAAATCAGAAACTATGTATACAGAACGAAAAATAACACTGAAGATGGCATTCCGTCGAAACCGGTTTGTCTCCCAACCAGATTTGACAAGGGATGACGGAAAATCGTTTAACAGTACATCTTACTCCTAACCTGCTGGAAATATCAACAACGAAAATGCGAATATTAAACTGTACCTTACAGGCTTACATTTAGCTTCCTACATATGCCCTACAGTCATATAGTGCTTTCACGTTTAAACATTAACGGAATTTCAGCTGAATTTTCAATGTTTGACGTGGCACTCGTTTCTTCCCTCCTTAAGTAGTTTTTGTGCCTTCTACATGCTTGATCCTGAGCGTAAAATTCATTTTGTTTACCAAAAGCAGGAAGTTCAGGAACTAAAGGACTTACATTTACCCCGATATTTATTTTAAATTTGGATTCTTGTGATACAGGCATTGATTTCGGCACTCCGTTCAAAAATTGTTGCATGGATACAGAAAACTGATTGTTATTCATCCCAATTGCTAACGAATTATAACCAGACCACACTTGATTTTTTAAACGGCGTTGTAAGCTGTATCGGTTGACACTGCTAAAATACATATTTTCTGATGATTCCTGAAAAAAAAACAATATATTATTGTTAGCAAAGACTAAAAGAAAGCTTAAAAAATACAGCTTACTAAAGAAACGGTTAGTTAAATTTTTATTTGCAGATACCTAAGTCACGCAAATAAACATTGTTTAGTGATATAATTTACAAATAAGGCACGACGTTGCCATTCTTAGGCTTATTTTCATTTTCGGTGGTAATCTTACTGCTTTTTTATAATCCAGAATTTGCAAGTTTTAGCTTTGTTTTCTTTTCCGATGGTCATATTATTCCCTTTTTGTAATCAGGCAATACTGAAAAAGAATTTTTCACCGTCGAATAAACAGTGAGTTAAGTATTTGCAAATTATTTTTATTTGCAAATAGCTTACCTATAAACGAAGAAATAGACCATAACCTTTAGTCGGTTGATACTATTGAGTCTAAGGCTAAAAACATAGTGGAGCGGCGAGCAAAGAGCATTGAGCAAAGCGTCGATTTGAAACGCATATGTTTCAATGGGAGAGCAAAGCGTACATACACGTTTTTAATTTAAGCTTTGCTCGATGCTAGCTATTCGCTTTGCACGCCACTCCACTATGTTTTTAACCTAAGTCACGGTGCGTATTAAAGCGATACGTATTCGGTACGATAAGCAATAGGATATGAAGGAGACATGCTGAGTACGTGGGAATGGGTAAGAAGCGATGAAAACTGTAGGTCCCTGAAGTAATCACTGTAACATTCACCAATTGATTTGGCACATATGCCGTAATTTAGTGCCAATTTATGCCGCTAAAAGAAAAAAAATGTAGTGCTCTGTAAATTTAGTGAAAACATCTAGTATGCATCTCCTCAGCTGAAGTAAGCACTACACTATAAATATCTCTGGAACCAAAAAGCGCACATACTTCTACCCCACGGCATAATTAAGTGCTTACGTAGTGCCATTTTATGCCGCACATGTTTTTTTTTTTGCTCTCAAAATTTTGGTAAAAACGCGTAGTAGTCATCACTTCAGCTTAAGTAAGCACTACACTATCGATACCTCTGGAACGAAAAAGCGCATACACTTCTACCTTACGGCATAATTTAGTGCCAATTTTTGCCGCAAAAACATTTTTTTTCTCTGTAAATTTTGGTAAAAATATGTAGTAGCTGAAGTAATCACACTATCAATATCTCTGGAACCAAAAAGCGCAGTACTATCAGTACTTTAAATAAAAAACGCAAATTCTTTCAAAAAAAATCGCCCTCAACCGCCAATTTTTTATATAACATTCATGAAATCTACCGATTTTTATTTTAATAATGACATCTTGTTATAGAATAGTTTGTAAAATCGAAAAAAGAATAAAATCAGCCTCATGTTGAGGGTCGTGTCAAATCAAAATTGATTTGTGAGAGTCCAATCGTTTCCCTTTCCGATCCTGTTTAGCATCCTGCACCCTGAGCCCAGTCATACAGGCGGGTTAAAGATATCCGCGGCTGCACGGGCGGTAGTGCGAATGGGTTCGTAACCTTCGGGTGCGCCCCAAAAACATGGTTTGTTTTGTTTCGATTCCTTGGTCGTAAATCTTGTTGTCTTATTTTCGACCCACCCTAGTGTTGGTGGTGTTTTTTGTGTGCGATAACTAGTGCATTTTATTTAGTTTGATTAGTGTGTATACTGTCTTGTTGTTCCCCCTGCCAGGAACCCCGCCGTCTCCACTGAGCCAGCCGGTTGCTTTGTTTTTTTTTGTTGTCATATCCCTTTTGTGCATATATTTGTTTACCTAGTTTGGCCCGGCGTATTGTTGTTGCGCACGGTAATTGCATTTATTGGGACATTAGGTAGGTCGGCTTTTGTAAACAAAAGGTAAGGTGACAAATTGGCGCCCAACGTGGCGCCTCTCTATTTTGTTTAGTAGCGTTCAAATATAGTGTACATTAGGCTGGGTCACATTTGGTATTTGTGGTATTAAGTTTGGTTAGGTATTTTGAATATTAATCTTTTTTTCCTTTTTAATTTTTTTTTTGCAGCAGGAATACAAGGAGGATTTTTTTCCTTGGCGATTCGGGGCGGCGTGGTACCGGACGGTCGGAGTATACTTAAGGAACTTATTTTCCTCTCAATACGTACATACATATACATATACGGTGGTATCGGAGGACAAGCGTTGTCGGGCTATACGTAGCACGAACAGATAAGTGTAGTGTTAAGTGATTAGGGCGCGGAAAAAGAGACGAAGCTAAAGTTAATATTGAAAAAAAGCGCTTCAAATTAATATTCTGTGTGGTGGCGGCCTTTTGCTTCGATTTTAGCCTTTTGTTCAAATTGGATAATAAAGTACGCTATTGGTTGCATTTTAATAAAAAAAAAAATAAATAAAAACAAATTAAGAAATACTTAAAGTTAAAAGAAAGACCACCCTAGTGGTAAACATATTTACATACATACGTACATTGGCCGCACTACTTCGTTTTGCGTGGGATCTATTGTATATATATATATATACCTACATAGTACATACGTATATTTATTTTTCATATTGGTCGTTGTTTTTACATTTGCTTGTGCCGTTTTATTTAGCAGTACGTATTATTTTTGTTTTGTTTTTTTTGTGTGGTTAGGCTCTACTGTTGTCGCGCGTGATAGGGTCATTTTGTTGTGCCAGTATAGGGCAACTTACAACCCAGCAGTAAAGTGAGGTATAGGCATTAGAGTACCAAGTGGGCGCGAACTGCTCGGTAGTAAGCGATAACTGGGTTTTATACATAAAACGATTTAAAAAAATTTGTTTTCGCGAGTTTCGATTTTCGGTCGTGTTCTTAAACTGTTAAGTCGTATTTTTTCGGGTTTGTTAATTATTTTTTGGAAAATTTTTATCTTATTTGAACCTTTTGAAATTTATTTTAATTAATCGATCTCTTGGTTCGTCAATTTTATTTTCGGTTTCCTCTTTTTACGGTCCGCGTCTGGGTTTCAATTTTTTATTCAATAATTTTGTTTCAATTTATCGTTTTTTGGAACTTTTTTGTTCGCGGTTGACTTATTAATTTTTCCAGAGTAATTCTGGCAGTAAAGTTAAATTTTGTTTGTGTATTTTTTTTTCTTTAGTCAGTTTTAGATTTTTGACAATTAGCACATTTATTTTTCTTTGAATCTTTGGGGTTTTGGTATTTATTTATTTATTTTTTTATTCTGTCCGATTTGTTTTTTCTTCGTTTTTGGATTTTGAATAATTATTTATTTTACTGCGCTTTTGATTTTACTTTAAATATTTTGGGGTTTTCGTTACATTTTGGTTCATTTTTGATTCATACGACATGGAGATTAATCGGTTGTCGCAAGAGGAGTTGTCGTATGAGATGGAGGCTCGGGGTCTTCCGGTAGGGACGGTCGACAATATGCGGAAATCTTTGCGGGCGTCAAGGTTGTTAGAGAGGAGAGTGTCGGTAGACCTCTTCCAGGACTACCCCTTCAGTTTCGAGAAGGATCGGGACGCGGTCGAGCAAAAGTTGAAGGAGGTCGAGTCGTTGAAGAGCGAGTTGGCGAAGGGGGCGAAGCCGTCGACTGGGGCCAAAGCCATGGCTAAGCTAGAGTGGTGCTTAGCAAGGATAGGGCGCGCGAAACCCAGCAACGATGCGGAGATGACGCAGCAGTCGAGTTAGAAGAGCAGGTTGATGCTTTGGCTCACTTGCAGCAGGCAGTTGGCGAGGAGGACGAGCCGGAGCGGATGAGTGACCGAGAACGAGGTTCGGCGGTACAATCGGCAGCGGCACCAGGCGAGGTGGCCGAAGAGCGGGCGTGCGGGTCGGTTGAACCGGTCGGGAGCGTGAAGCCGGAGAATCTTTCAAAATGGGACGTGCGTTTCGATGGGGAGAAGTCGGGTCTTTCGGTTCACGATTTTCTGGAAAGGGTAGAGGAGTTGAGTGAAGCCCGTGGTGTGGCTCCTGCTCAACTTTTCCGAGGCCGGTTGATTTATTTTCGGGGAACGCACTTCTATGGTTTAGGTCAGTTAGGCGCTAGCTAAGTAGTTGGCAGGAACTGATTAGGGAGTTGAAGTTAGAGTTTCTGCCCTCCAACTACGATGACTTGCTGATGGACGGGATACGGCGGCGGACTCAAGGAGCGAATGAGTCCATCGAAGCCGCGATGAAAATTATGTTCGGTCGGTTACAGGAGCCCCTGTCGGAGAGTAGGATGCTAGGGATAATTAGGGCAAATCTACTACCTTTTATCAAACGCAGCTGGGACTAGTTTCGCCAGGATCGGTTGCGGAGATAGTCGCCTTGGGTAGGAAATTGGAGTCGGTTTGGTCGTCGGTTGAAGCTTTTGTCCCTCCACCAAGTCAAAAGGCCAAGGGTCTGTTGGAGCCTGACTTGGCTTATACCTCGGTGGGTTCAGAGGTCGCAGCGATGGCAGATTCAACGGACCCCGTAGGGTTTGGGGCGGGGCCTAATACCCATTGTTTTAAATGCAAGCGGTTTGGTCATGTTTCAGCTGATTGTAGAAAGGGGATAAAGTGCTTCGGCTGTGGTAGGCCTGGGGCCCTGAGGCGGGACTGCCCGGTGTGTGCAGCGAAGCGGAATGGTGCCCAGGGTACCCAGCATAGTCCGGGTGGAGGTGGTCGGTGGAACGACAACCCGCTTATATCGGAGTCGAAGTTGAATAGTAGGGCGAATAGTTGGGCGAATTCGAAGTCGAATGTTAGGTCGGGAAATAAGTCGGAAAACGGGAGGTAGGCCCCTGGGACAGCAGGTTAGGTGGTCTTGTAGGGCGAGTTAGTAATCCTGCTAACTTCCAGCTGGCTAAAGTAGGGTTCGGTGATTCAGATATTCGGTTCGTATCTGAATGTGAGGATTTTTGGTTACACTTTTAGGGCGTTGTTGGATTCTGGTGCATCGAGACCGGTAATTGGTCGGTTAGGTTGGGAAGTTTTCTCATCTTGGGGTTTTAGGGGGTCTTCATCGAATGTTCCCTTGAAAGTTACCCTTGCGGATGGAGGCCATGTATTGGTGTTAGGTTCGGTTTAGCTGCCAATTGAGGTAGAGGGCAAGTCAGTCCTCGTTGAGTGCCTCATAGTTCCTAGTTTTCCACAGAACGTTATCCTTGGGGCCGATTTTTGGACCAAGGCGGGTATTATCCCGGATTTGATGAAGATGAGGTGGAGCTTTTCTCGGCCGGAACAGGACTGTTTGGCGGCGACAATCGATCACTCCGAGTTAGGCGATAGAGAGGCTAGTGCTTTAGATGAATTAGTTGCCCGGGCGTTCAGGACTATCCCAGAAGGGTTAGGTCGAACCCACCTTGTTGACCATCGGATTAGGGTAAAAGAAAAGTCGAACCTGTGAAGCAGAGGTATTACCCGGTGTCTCCCGTCA
>NW_023461063.1:0-29313 GCF_013731165.1 Rhagoletis pomonella | reverse complement strand
CCAATGTGATGCTTGCGAGATGTATGTATGTAATGCGAATAAAAATATGAAGACTGTTGCGTTCATGACATGATATCGATACATTTATAGTCATTGATATCGATAAATATATCGAAAACGATAACAAAGTGGGTTGATCGATCATTCGACTCTAAATTTTTCGATAATTATATTGAATGTTATGCCTTCATCGATAGTGAGAAGTAAGTGGCTTTCGAACTTACCCGAAAAGTTGCTGGTAATCTCACATTGACAGTGAAGAAATTGATTTAAGGGTTATAGATACATATGGTTAGGTCTAAGTGGCTGCTGAAGGTCATACCAGCACAATTAGGCTCTCAGTCAGGCCATTTCTAATACCACGCAAAATTTATACACCGCTTCCGTCCTATGAATGTAACAATTCACAAAGTAAGTGATGTACGGATACAGACTGTTCCCTGTTACTCCACATACCACCCTGAGAAGGTGTGATCTGACAGCAGAAAATATCAAAGGAGCTCATGCGATATTTTTCGGTACCATTCTGACCACATGAATCTAGGCGTATTGCTAATATTTGGGTATCTTTATCTTACACAAGCTTCTGAGGAAAAAAAATCCATCCATTACAAATCTTATCAATTTTTCGTGGTCTGCTAATCTAAATGGAAATTAATTTTGCACTCAAGTTTGCATAAGAATGTTTTTCTATTAATGGTAATACTATTTTTTTTATCAATTTGGTAAAGCAACGTTTTATATAGTACACTTGATATTTTATCAGCACGCAACCGGTTCACCACGAGCTTTGCACTAAAATACTCGTACAAGCACACACACATGCATGCATTGGTGACAAATTTGGCATTCGAGCGCGCAAGTAAATAACCAACGTAAGCTAACAAATGGCGAAATGATGTTTACCAACTTCCACAAAGCGCTTGTACGGGTACTGCTGGCAATTTTGCATTGCATGTATGTACTAAGTTGCAAACATTTTGGGTGGTTACCAAATTAGCCTCAGTCTTCGCTGGAGCGAAGCACATTTTTGGCTTTGACTATGTCACCATTTGACAATTTCATTACATTTACTCGGCTGTGTTGCAACACTTCTATTTTTGTTATTCGATTTTATTAAATTACTACAAAAAATAAACACTTGATTTTACTTGTGCTGTTGCAGTTTGTGTTATTTTTAGTGAGGTTACCGCTACTAAAGCTCACTGTGATGATATTAACTGTGCTGTTGTTGTACTCATATGTACTCGAATATACATATATGTACATATGTATATGTATAGGTATATGCATGCATGGTAGTTATACATAGGCACTGTTCGCAGTCATCATCGCATAGCGTCCACTCTCGTCTGCTTGCTTGCGTTCGCCGTTTGACGGTCACGTGACCCTAATAAATCACAGATTTAATGTTACGTGAAATGGAGTGTGTGACGCGGCGGCACTCGCTTACAGACAGCATTACCGGCGACTTCACAATCCAAAACAGCCAACCCAGCAGCGTCGACCACCCAACCCCACCCTCTTTTGCGGCCTGATTGACAGAGTGATTGTTACATTTAGGCTGGCCATGGTTAGTAGACTTTCTTTTCAGCACTCGCCTGCGCTCTCGCTTTACCCGTTTGACCATCACCGTCAACAGCAATACAGGCGCTCACTGGAGTATACAGATTTCTGTTTTTGATTTTGTTTGCGAATTGGTGCGAGCTGTTTCGTCTATTTTGGTTTTAATGTGTGGTTTGTGCGATTGGTGGTGGCACGCATACGGTCTGTTTTGTGCTTACACTCGTAATACTGTGCTTTGAGAAATTAATAAGGCAAGTCTCAGAGTTTGCGAAATGCGGTTTGCGCTCTTAAACTAAATTGTTGCAGATAATGAGCTTTGGATGTTTAAAGAAAACATTTTGTTTTACGATGTGAATTACATACGAGTATTCTATTTCATAGAAAGAAAAAACAAATTTTAAAGACAATTAAAAATTTAAAAAACTAAAGTTTAAAAGTTTTTTTTTTTGCACTAAATTTCCATAAGGGCTTACAGATGGCTAACCAAAGCTTTTTATGGATAAATTTTCACTCAGGATTATACATTAAACTTTCTAAAGGCCTCTCATGTGTCTAGCTGCATCAAACTACCAATTCTATTTCTAAATACTTTCGCTTTAAAGTCGTAAAAGCGCACAGATCGTTTATTTTAAAATCACCAAACTAAAACCTCAGCAAACAATGGCACAGCGCCTAAAACTATGCCATGACGGTTGAATTCACACTTTCATTGTGTTTCTTTGCTTTTTCGCTTTTATTTTGCAATTTAAAATTGTGCCTCATAATTTATTGCATTTTCACTGCACACCTCAGCGTGCCAAACGCCACAAAAATATCGATTAAAGAGTCAAAGAACTTTCACCGAAGCAAACACATACACGCGCACGCTCGCACTACACGTACCGTAAATTTAAACAAAAACAACGAACAACAACTACAAATACAAGAAGCGGGTGAAATGAGCGGCGATATTTAGCATTGAATGGGTTGATATGTATAAGTATATGTACATAAGTACGTCTGTGAGACAGCCGCATGCGCTGGCGCAGGCTATAGCGCCCAGTCAAGCATGTAAGCGTCGTAAGTGCATTTGTAAATGTACATATGTATGTATATGCAACTGTTTGCTCTGTAGCTTACTACACCTACATACAAACACACTCACTCGCTCGATAGTTATTATCATAACAATATAAATAAAATTAAAAACGAAAGGCGAAGTGAGCCAAATGAATATGTTGGCTTTACTTTGCCTTGCTGTGTGTATGTGTGTGTTGCGCCGTCTCCCATCCTGTGTGCTGAGCGTATTGCTGCATATAACGCGCGCTTTCACTGACTGCACATGTCGTTTATAAAATGTGTAGCATACATACAGGCGCTGCCTGTAGGTATCTTTGCGCCAGCCACATACATATGTATGTATTCGCACAGGTTTCGTGCTGCCAGCCATTTATTTCGCTGTAACCTGCATTGCACAGACACAACGTAAGTTGTACCAGTTCAACTACAGCCACAATCGAAGTGTAGCAAACAAGGAACAAGGAGTACGTAGTGTGTAATAACATTAACATTAAAAACCCCCAAAACGACAACGACAATTTCCTCATTATCGTAAAATTTATTCAAGCAAAATAAATTCATTGGTCGTTAACCTTGACACTGGTTTTCCATTGTGCACTCGAATTGCGCGCTCACTGTGCCGCCGAGCCAGCTCAGCTGGTTGGTTGGCTGCTGCCATTGCTGTCGCTCGGGTAGCTCCCCTGCCGGCCTGCCTATCTCCTTCCGCCATCCGCCAAATTGCCGGTATTCTGTTCTTACTGTCTGCTAGCTAGCTGGTTGCTGCTTGCTTGCCCTGGCAATGGCTTTTAGTAGCGTTTCCATGTGTCTTTTACTACTTTTTTATTTCTTTTGTTATTATGATTCTCTTTGTTTGGGCATACAAATTTGGCGCATTTAAAGCTGAAAGGCAACTTCAAACAACTACCAAGCGGGGAGTGCAGTCGCACCCGTGAAGAGTGCTGATGAGGTGCAGGGGGCCAGACAGACAGACAAAGAGACAGTCGTTGCAAGCCGCCATAAAAGCCATAGAAGCCATCAAAAACTGTTACCACTTGGTTGTAAGAGTGCTTGTGTAAAAACGGCCGTATTCCACATTAGTTTTTGTTTTTGGAACTGCTGCTGCTGCTGTTATTTTTAGTGTTGTTTTATTGTTTTATAGTGAGTGAGCGTGACGTTATAGGCTTGTTCGTTCATAAGTGTCTATACATGTGTTTGGAACGAAAGTGCCATAAAGCGATCACACACGTACGAGTATAACACGCCAATTCATACTATGTGCACACAAATAAACAATCACCCACATTCCTGGGCGCTGGCAAAAAAATAAAAGGGCAGGCCTATATTGACATTTTACGCGCTCGCGTCCATGGTAACGCGCTAGTGCACTTTTAGGCGTAATAAAGGCATAAAAAAAACGAAAAAACGCATGGAAAGCTGGCAAATAAACAATCAAATGGCGAAAAAACTATGGAAAACTTAATTTTTCGTATAAGTGATTTTTATTTACATATTTACTCTTCCGCTTCGTGCTTTGTATATGAAAGTGGATATGTACATATATCTGTATATACGCATGTATGCAGGGTTGTAAAAAGTAGTAAAGGGGTGCAAAAAGCACATGAAAAATCAATATTGAAAGCAGCGGAAAGAGGTTAAATTACGTCACAAAAATAACGGACGGAAAAGTGATAAAGTAAAGCATGATTTTAGGCGCCGAGAATGATGTTGCACATTTAAGGAATTTCCTTTGAATGCTTTAAAGCTTTTTGAAATGTAGTTACTTATTAGTTACATAAAAAATGCGTTTCCTGATAAGTGCTAACATGACTTTAGGCGCTGAAAGTAATACTAATGTTACAGTTATACAACTTTGAATTTGAAATTGAACTCTTGTGAAGGGTTTTCTTAAGGCCTGTGAAACGCCATTTCTAGGTTGAATACCTGCTCTTTATTTCTTTTAATCCCATGCGGGACATAGGGCGTCTGCTACGCTTGGAGCTCCAGCTAACCCAAATTGCTTTGCCTCTCAAACGACTATTCTTCTCCACGCAGGGTCTGTCTGCCTCTCTCTCGTCTGTCACCTGATTATAGCAGTAGTGACTTTTCAGGTGGAAAAGCCATATACCAGCATAGAGAGCACATTTGATTTGAAAAGCCTAGTCTTAAAGCTGGAAGTCGGACTGTTGTTTCGTCATAATGTGAACGTCAGTGCCGCCATCGAAGCAACTTTGCTGCCAAGGTATGTGAAATTCGCCACACAATCTCAGGTGTTTAGTCGGAGACTAATCGGTCGCCAAACGACTTCGCCCGTCTTGTTAAAGTTGATTCTCAGGCCTTCCACCTTAGCTTTTCTATGCAGAGCGTTAACCAAGAAAAGACCTGGGACGATAATCGTATGTATGTATATGTTCTTTTAAACGCCCCAAGATTACTTTTGCAATGATCTTTATCTCCGTAGGTAAAACGCAAATGCCACGCCCGTTATCACAATCCCTTAGACGACCTTTCTTCGGGATTTTGATAATGTTTAATGCTATCAGTCTACTCATTTCAGCAGGGAATGCAGTGTCAATGCAGCAATTAAGCGATGACATTTGAATAAACTACGAAGAACTCCGCCTGTATTTCATCAGAGCGTGTTGCTTTATTGCTAGGAAGCGTTTGGATAGCAGCAGTTAGTTTGAAAATGTGCTAAGCGAATTATTTTCCAAAAGTAGCAGATATGTGTTCTAGAAACTAGTTCCTTGATTTCAGGCCTTTATGTTTATAAAAGCATTAAAAACTTGACATGTCGCTAGTTGCTAAGTGCAAAGTTGCTAAGTCCATTTTTTTAGATTTCAAGGAGAGGAAAATAGCTTCTTATAGCCATTCCCATCAAGTATTTCGGAAATCTTTGAATAAAACATTTTGCGCGTTTAAGGCAAAGCAAACCTCCATAAGAATCAGAGGGATTCGATAGTTATTAAAGATTTCGTATTATTTTTGCCTTATCGGATTTTTGTCGCCTCTTTTGGCCTCAGAAAATTTGCCTTTCTTTATATATAAAGGAAAAAAACAGCTACCCCAATCCTTTACGAAACGATGCATTTTTAATTTATCTTGCTTCCTATATCAAACAATGAGTTTAAAAAAAAGTGGATCTAGCAAATTTTCACTCTAAGCTAGCGCTATGCCTTAAAATTTATAAATTTTTAAAGTTTTGTTCTTTTCTTTTTATAATTGTGGCACAAAATTGGCCGCTTTCTAAACAGAGTGATTGTAGCGCGCTCTTTGGCGTTCCAGAAAGCAAACCAATTTTAAAAGTAATAAACAAAAATGCAATAACACAGTTCAGTTTACTATATGCCTTATCTCTTATTTTTAGCTTTAATTTTATTTAAATAAATCTCACTTTTGCGTAATTTTATGCTTGAATTGTTAAAAGAAAGAACGTTTTAAACTTCTGTTGAAGAAATAATCAATAAATTTGTCTGTAGCACAGCCTCAGGCGCTGACCATATGAACATACACACACACGCATACCCACAAAGCATGCGCCTAACAGTCTGCATTCATATAGCTGCCACTAACAGCAAGCCAGTCAGCCAAGCAACTCTGTCATCTCCCATGCAGACAGTTCCATACACAAAAAAGCGAAAATAATCATTTCTGTATAGTCACCAGACAAATTGTCCTGATTTTTGAAGTCATAATTAAAAATGTATGTAAAGAGCGCCTGCTGGTAGGCTTGCTTTTTAAACAACACTGCATTTCAAGGCACATGTTTCGTTTCACTTGCCATTTGGCAGATTTTTGCTTTGTGTCTGCTATGGCAAATGAAAAACTACCAGAACACTTGCAGACACATGCACATACAAAAACAATAAAGTAATCTTTAAGGAAAGAATGGTAGACGGGAAAATTGCCCATGGCCTAGTAGCTTTTGAAAAAATAATTTAAAGTAAAGGGAACGGATGCCGAAAGCGATATGGGCTTTGCTTTCAAAAGATAACTTGAAAATTTAATTTTCGTAGATTAAAAAAAAAATGCATTAAATTATTTATGCGTTTCTTCGTACATATAATTTTTCAAGAGATAGCGTAAAAATTATGTGTGGTGTAGATATAACTTTTGTGTTGCGTACATTTTTCAAAAATATCGATTTGTCTTTCTGGCTAACATTAATACGAGCGTGTACTTTAAAAGCAAAAAATCGATAATTTTAAATGTGGCTACTGCACACCGCATAGCAAGCGGCATTTTAGGCGCATAGCCAAAAAGCGTCAGTGTACAAACACTAAAAATGGCAACTATGCATGAGTATGCATTTTCTATAGCGCCCATATACATGCATACATACATACATACTTACTTATGTATTGTGATTTGTTTTTTCGCCAGGAAAAACTTGCTTGCGTTTTACACGCCTGCATTGCGCCTGTATGTATACTTTGGCTGTTATTATTTTTGGCAGGACGATCGTAAGCAATGCCACCATTTTGTATTAAAAGTGTAAATGTATTTGTAAAATACTATTGTTGCATATTCACTGCTACATTTTGTGGTACCTACTGTGTAGTATGTTATTAATGTTTTGTGGCCTGCAAATATGCTTTTTCATTTTGGTTGCTCATACGCCCTGTTGCTACATTAAGTGAATATGTTGTGTACACATGTATACTTGTATTGTATAGCTGAGAGCACAAATATTTGTTGTTGCTTTAAGAAATTGTTTTTTTTTGCTTCATGGTTTCGTTTAGCACAAATACATACCTACTTACATACCTGTTTCATATTAACAAGCGAAAATATTCTTGAGTAAGGTAGTAAAGTTAGTGACCCTTTCCGTTGTTCCGAAAGTAGGTCTATAAAATTCGCTGAATAATAATGAATTCCTAGTCATGGTCAGCAGTCGTATATGGTTTTGTTCAAGAAATTTTAAACCTGTTGCTTCTTTTAGCGTGATTATTTTAATTCTGGATATTCTACTTGAATCAGATTTAGGGAAATTAAAATAACTAATAATAAATTTTACGTCCAATATTGGATTTGAAGTGAGTTGATATGAAAGAAATATGTAAAACTCAGTTGTAATAATTTAAGTATGCGTTTAAAGGTGGAAGCCCGCCTTCGTTCAGATATTTATGTAACACTTTTTCTCGTTTCATATATTTCGCCATATTTTTGGCCTTGGCAAGGAATCTAAAAATTGCAAACCAACAAAAATTTAGAAAATTTTACTCAACAGTTTTGGGCGTAAATAATGAGCAGGCCTTATTAGAAAATTAAACATAAGAAATATTCCTCTTACACACAACCTTTTTTTATGAGCTTCCTTTGAGAAAATTTAAAATTTTACTTTTCTCCAAATTTTAACAAATATTTTCAGGAAAAGCATGATTTGTAGTGCCAATGAAAGATAAGTAAAACTTCACAATATGTATTGGTATCTGAGGGGACATCGTCTTTCAAATTTATTCTTAGAAGAGTTGCCGCCTGTGTGCGTATATATAGGAAAATATCGAAAGCTGTTAGAAAGATGTAAAACAAAAATATTCGTGATATACTTAAGTATGTGAAAGCTCTTAGAAAAATGAATCTAAAAATATTTATGAATAGAGTTGCCACATATGTACATGAAAGCTGCAAAATAATCAAACATGTATGCAATTAATGCATTAGGCTAAGTTATTATATTACGGTATTCGTAAATGTAAGGTGTTTGAAAATTATACAAGCATGACATATGTTAAAGGATAGCCATACATTTTTTAGAATTTTTTTCGGAATCATTTGTTTTTCCGCTTTGGGGTTTTTTGGAAACTTATGGGATTTCTTCTAGATTTATTTAGACATTTTTCTGGGCATTTCGGTATTTAAAATGTCTTTCTTTTCGGTACTTTTCGGAAACACAAGAGACTTTTCGGGACCACTTTCGAAATTTTCGTGTTTTACTTTCAGGAATTTTTCGTGAACTTACACGATTTTTTGGCACTTGTTTAAATTATTTTCGTGGGATTTCTCGATAAAGGGATTTTCTAGAACTGTTAAAATTTTTTTGTAATTATTTTTTGATGATTTTTTATAAAATTTAAATAAATGGTTTAGTTTTTTAATTGCCAATATGCATGTGGGGGTAAACACATATGTAACTGACCATTTGGGAATATTTTTTTTGACCATTTTGTTTCACTTTTTGCTAAACTACTTCCTGAAGTTAGGGAATTCACATAAATATACCAACTATTCAGTAACATACGATGGTATACATAACTAAAATTTGCCTTAAGTCGACTTAATCGCTTATTATTTCTTTAGATCACAGAAATTTAAAAGTAAAAAAAACATGTCGGTACTAGTTATTTAAATATAATTTAAATAATATCAATAAAAATTACCTAAAATATTAATGCTTTTATTACAGTTTATACATTCGGTATGGTCTCTGATTCAAAGCAAAAAGCATACTCTAATAAAGTCAATAACAAATTAAATAAAAGCTTAGAAAACGTATGCGCTAGACAAGTTGTTACTATTCAACGGGTTAATAACTCAGCAACATTCCTTGTCAACATGTTGCACATACCAAAGAATATTAAAATGTTTATAATATTTCCCCGCAAACTGTCTTTATAACTTTATTCATATGCCGCCTTCAATTTGATATAATTTAATTTTGTAATCAAATTTTCATATGAAAAATTTTTACTTCTGTACTCTTTGCTACCTCTTGCTACTCTACACTTTTACTCAAGCTTTATTTTCAAGCCACTTTCTGCATTTCGTCCTAGTATGGCAAAAAGCAGAAAACAGAAAATACCTTACTCGTATATAAATATATCTATGTACACATTATATGTATGTAGTTTGAACAAACATATACATATATGTATGTATATGCATACATATCCATAGGTACAACAACTACACATGATTAAAAATAAAATCATTGAGAAAACAACTAAACTCAAGGCAGCATTGGCATTGAGGCGAAAAGAAGAAAAGCTTTTGTGTCCACAACGTCAACTCACGCACACATACACACACACACATCACATCACATTTTCGCATACAATTTTCTGGTACACATTTCCTTTCTAGTATGTAAGCGCGTGTGTTTGTATCTGCCTTGTGGCAGCTGTCGCTCTACGCATTGGCTGCTGTTTCCACTTAGTTTTCTGCTGCAGAAATTCAACCACCCACACATAGCTAACTACCCACTAGGCAATTTTGTTGGGTGCTTGGAATGTTATTGATGCTAGCATAGACTTAATTTTTTTAGCTAGCTATGGGGTTGTCATGAGCACATGAAAATGGCAGCTATAAGGTAAGGTCTGCTGCTTTTTTCCAGAATGAAGCAGACACAAACTGAGCCGGTGCATACATACTGACTACCTTACATTCCTTTCATAACGATCAGATCACAAAAGCATGTGTGTGAGCAAGGACGCACGATTGATTACGAACGATTTCACGCTATTGCCATTTGTACTATAAAAAGTCATTCATGCGAAGGTGTTATGCCCAACAGATGAGAAGTGCGATGGAATATGTTAATAATTGGACTACTTGGCGGCCTACTGGGTACTTTCAAGCGTTCTTGATTGTATTTGTGTTTCCTACACTAAGCCAGCGCGCGCACACACGCCGAAACCCACAAGTCACAAAATACGAAAAATGGAAAAACGAAAAATAGCCGAAACACAGGAAAAGCTTAAAATGTACAAAAAAAAATTACTATTTCTTCCTACTAAGTTTCCTTTACTCTTGGTTAATGCCAGTTGGCTGTCGTTTGCGATTTTTTTCTCCAACTTAAGGTTTGTTTTGCTATTTTTCTATGTATAACTGTTTTCATTCCACACTTGTACTCGCACAACTCAGGCGCTTGAAGTCGCCTACCAAGCCACTACCACCGCCTTGTCTTCTACGCTATTTCTTCGTTATTCACTCATTTCTTTTTTGCTTCACCTACTTGTACGCCCGTTATTTTACCAAGTTTCTTTCATACACACTTCCTTGAAACATACATATGTATGTATTTGTTGTTTGGCTTTGTCCGCTATTTTCATGGCTATGTGTGTGTGTGTGTGTGTGTATCCGCTTTTTCTGACTTCGCTGCACACTTTTCTTTTGAATGATTCGATGATTTTAAGCGCCTGCGTTATATGAAAACCAATCGCATCAAAGCACCCCATTAAATTTCATCGTCAGGCATATATATCGTATCCTTGCTGCAGCTAAGTTGAGGCATGCAGGCATTCCTCCGTACATACTACAAATACATACCTATACATATACCAATATCCTGTTAGCGCCGTACGCCGCACAGCGCACGTCGCTCACCGCAACACACTCCCAACATTGGGAAAAGACAAACTTTTGCTGTGTTGCAGCTTTTTAGGGAGCGAAAGCCAACAGCTGTCGTCGTAGCGCTTGCCTGTGGTTGCCCGCCATCATCTCGCCGCGTCTCGTCTCATCTCATCTCATCACGACTCCCTTTTAACCGAGCTCAACTCAACTCGTCGCACCGCAACGCATCACAATCGCGTCTCATCTCGTCTCGTTGCGTTTCGTCTACTCGTCCGCAAATTCATCGTTGCCAATGAAAGCATCAATGTTGTTGGCAGCATCCTTGCAATGCCCGGCAGCTTCATCATCAGCAGCACACCGAATACTTCCTCAACGTTATGATATGCTCGTCGTCCTCTTAGCAAGCAAGCCTTTATTGCAATAACATTGGTGTGCACTTCTGTGTATGGGAGTGTGTGTGTGTGTGTTTGAAAATGTTAGTAAGAAGCAACATTTATGCGATCCATATGACTAGCGAAAAGTTCCATCTATTTTCAGTTGCCACTACAGGTTCTCTGAACCCAACAATTCCTCAGTCACTCACTCGCTAACTTATTCGCACACTTTTACTTTAGCTCTCACACCTTTAGTCTCTTTTGCATCTACTTACTTGTACGAGTATACATAACATGAAAATGCAACTGAACACATGCGCCACCTAAACATTTTTTTGGCTGTTAGCCCTCTGTGGCAAAGTCTGCGAATATAGTATTTTCCAACAATTTTGCAAGCTGCGCTATCGCCACCACTCAGGCAAACCAATTCTTCTCCGGCAGTGCGCCATTTATTTTTGTTTGGATTGCTCGTTTTTGGTGGCGAACATCAGCAATACCATCAACATCGTCATCACAAACATCACCATCATCATCATTTCCCATTCTAGTACGTACCTCATGTTCACCCCTGTCTCTATCCTCAGCACCCTTTAGCCCTTTTTGGCATAGCTTTCACATTTACACTCACATCTACTGCTGGTGTCTCCTTGGCCTCTAGCTTTATTGCTAGCCAACCTCGTTGTTCCGTCTGAATAGCTCCATCAACACACCATTATGAAAGCACTTTACCGCATATCTAGATACCATGCCTCACTGCCTCAACACTCGTTTGTGCTTGTTTCCATTTTGTGCCTGCATCCTTGTATTTTTTTGTCTGATTTTTGTTTCAAACATGGTTTCTAGGTTTTGTGTGGAATTTTTCATTTATTTTAATCCCAAACACCCATACATATACTCGCTGTTTCATCTAAGCGCTCGGCATATACTATTCTGTGAAAAATGTGTACTCTTATGCATTTTTCTGGAATGTGTTCGTAAACCTAAAGTCCTTTTTATAAATATGTATGCTTTGCGTTAACTGCAGCCAGCAATTGGTCCATGGCTATAGGGCTCTGAGACCTTGCAGTACAACTACTTCATGTCAGAATACCAATTCTGTGTTTTCAGATACTTATGTATGTATGTATGTATATAGGCAACTTCCAATCGAGAAGCAAAATATCGATAAAGTTTTAAATAGATAAATGTATCGCCGTTCACCACAGCTGAGCGGTTAAATATGCAAGCAATAAAAAACCTCCTAGCTTATTTCCTCCATGGAAAAACACTTAAAAAGGAATTTTATATTCAAAGGCAGACTTATATTTTTAGTTACTCCATTTTGCCTAAATCACTAAAAAAATTGACCTGTAAATATCAATTTTGTTGTTTATCGCTCTATATTGCCATAACAAAAAAGCTTTAATAAATAAGGATAGCAATAAAGGTAGTGATAATAAAAGCAAAATAAAAAAATATCGATTAAGTTGTCAATAACAGCAACATAAACATGATACCGACTAAAATTCTTAGGGCGATATCGAAAAATATCGATAACATAATTGAAAAATTCGATAAAATTGTCGAAAAATATTTTTTTGCTATTTTATGGTCTTATAACAATTCATAAAAACGGCCTCAAGCTCAATACATTTTTTTTTTAGACAAAATATATATTTTCTTAAATTAGATGAACGGTTATGTATCATCTCTAATAGTCATGCAGCCAATAAAGTATTTTAGTGTAACAAATACACATCAGGGATAGTCATAGAGCATAGACATACTCTTATTAAATAACAGTAGAGCTAGTTCACTTCTCCGACTGATTCAACCACTACTCCAGCATCTAATCGGGCTTAAGTATTGCAGGCCACTACTTGATAGAGACGTATTACAAACAAAAAGTGGTCTACAGTAAATTGACTTCTGTTGTAGTTGCCGCATTGTAAGAGAAATCGAGGAGCTCGTCGACCTTCTTTCCATCACAAGTTTTCTTGAAAGTCAGGCTGAAAAGGAGAATATAAGGAGCCTCTATTACCTCTATTACAGTATCACAACGGCAGTTTGGTGCTTAAGGGTGCTCCTACGATCGCTGGGACAGGGCAGCCACGATTACCATATCATAAGCTTTCTCCATTTTTAGTTTTATTGCATCTCTAAAACAGCCACGTCTAAAACATATCCTAGGGGTAAACTTCTAAAGCTCTCTACATATTTTATATGGACGCGCACAGAGTGAGAGCTCTCTTTGGACATAACTGTTCTAAAATTAAGTATAACTTATTTTGAAGCAGCTTTTTTCTACTAAAAAAGTTCGAATTTCAAGATTTCTTTCGAATTACTGCGAAATGTGTAGGGTAAAATAATAGAAAAAAAATTAAAATAAGCCATTCAAAGTATTTATGCGCAGAACTTATTTCTGTTTAGTTCGGCTGGAGTTTTATATTTGAAGTTGAAATATATTATTTTTATACTTTCATAAATAACAATATAATATAAGATTTCTCTAAGAAATTCCCAAAAATTTGCTAAGCTTAGGATTTCAAAGTAATAGGAGATTTATTTGAGAGTACTTTTACTCTGCACGCGCCTATACAAAATATATAGAAAGCTTAAAAAAGCTTTGTCGGCGATAAGGGCAGTGCCCATCGCCGTTCTAAAGCAATAAAAGTACAAATCGCAAAGTAAGTTAAAAGCAAAGCTTGTTGTGAACAATTTCAAATATCGGCTGAAAAGTAACGATGGAGCAGCAAGAAGTGTTTCTTTAAAAATTTAGAATTAAAATTTTTTCTGTCGGGGGAGTGAGAAAGTAACCTCAACCATAAGCTTTCACTTTTGTGTATAGTATCGGTCGTACATAAGTAGGATGCAGTTTCTGGACTTAAAAGAAATCTCATCGCATTTATTAAAGCAAAGGATATCAAAAAGCGATAAATACATCTTTAGAGCAAAGTAATTTTCAGGATAACTTAAAGATGAGATTTAACAGCCGAAAAGCACAATAAACCCTTTAACAGAAATGTAGTAACTTTCGACACCAAGGTGGGGGGAGGGGGAGGGTCTTTATTAGATAGATACAATTTTGTGACAGAATTTTATTCGACACCGAATTTTCTAACATATTTTCAATACTTTTTGCGCAAGCTTTTTACCCAAGAATTCAATTCTGCTGCAAAAACTTTAAATTTTAAATATTAACCAGTAGAACGGCAGCAGCAGCTTAATAGTGTGCAAGTTCCGCCGCCTGCTTTCCGATAACTTCCTTAACGCCACATCACACAGCCACATCTAATTTCATTTCTCAATTTTCCAACTAACACCGCTCCCTGCCTGCTTGCGCTATCACATAAAGCACTCAAACAATCTAACCAACTTTTCATGCAATTTTCTTCATTATTTTCTTACTTTTATTATACCGAGTGTGCAGTTTTTTGTTTTGTAACCTTTTTTTTGCAGCTGTTGTGCGTATATAATGGAATTTTCAGAAAATTGCATTTTCTTGATAAGTTCCTAGTTTCTATACTATTTTGCTTTGCTGCTTCGCTTCTGCACTTGCTTGGGTGTGCGCTTATTCTAGTATTCCTAACATTTCCTTGGTTCTTGTCAGCCAACCCTAACAACCGACCATCCCTCAAGGCAAGCAGCGGGAGGAGCAGTTCAATGCATACATATGTACGTGTGTAGGTATGTATATGCATACATATCACAATATGACCCAAACTTGACAATGCAAGCGAGTTGAATGAAGAGCAGCAGCAAGCTTGGGCACCAAATCCACCCGGACGCTCAAACCCAGGCTCGGTCGCGGTGAAGCACTAATTCTTGTTCTTGCAATGAATATTTTTTGTAGTCGCTTGTTGTTTTTTTTTTGTGCTCGATTTTCTTTTTTCCACTTCTTCCTCTTCCTGCTGCAGATTGTGCTCATGACCATGGCTGCCATATTAGATTTTGAATGCATTTCCGTTTTCTCGCCACAGTAGGCGGTGGCTGCAAATAGCGCAGGAGCAACCAGCATGCACACAAATAAAGGCACTGCTGCAGCTGAAGCAGGCTACATACATACATACATTGCACTTGTATACTTTTGATGGAGAAAAATTTTACGAATGACTGACTGAGGTATGCGCTGACGTCGCCGCTGAGCTTTGGGTGAACACGACAAGAATGAATGAAGCAGCGAAGGAGTGAATTTGGTGTGTTGCAGCATGTGGCATGCCGGTTACCTCCTACAGGAAGCATACTTGCATGTTAGTAAATATGTGTGTGTGTACTTGTGCGCTTCGCTTTCTAGAGCGCGCGGGCCAAAGAGAGGTCAGAAAAGTTGTATGCGCTGCTTGATTGCAGCCAAACAAAAAGAAGCGTTGAATGAATGCTTTCGGAATGCTCGCGTCTATATGTGTGTGTATGTGTGTGTGTGTTGCTGTGCACAATTTGATGGAAAGAAAAGTGGCAGCAATAATAGGAAAAAAGAAAAGAAAAGCGAAAATAACAAGCAGGAATGTATGTACTTGCTTATGTATGTATAAAAAAAAAAATAAAATGGTGGAAGAATTCTAGGAATGAACGTATGAAATGCAAGCAAGAAAATTCAGTGAGCCACAAAAAATATATTGTGACAGCGGGGATTTCAAGGAATTTTCTTTCATTTCATTCTTGGCTGTACTTTATTTGCCTGCACCACTTGCACGGTAGCTGAAAAGATGTATCTACACATACATTCAAACGTACATATAATGTAATTTTTATAGTACATATGTATGAATCTGAAGGAGCTTAGCATGAAAAAGGGAGCATTGCAGGCGGAGCCTTATCGCAATTGCTGTGGTGGAGTGCAAAGATTCGGCTTTAAAACGAACTTGGCATTAAAGTCATGAAAAGGAATTTTATAACAAGACCAAATTTACCTCATTTAGGGTCATTTTCTCAAGTAGGTTTTAAAATTTTTGTGTGTTTAAAACACAAATTTTGTTCTGCAAAAAAAATTGGCTTAAAGGGCAGACAAAATTTAAAACCTACATGAGGAAACGGCATTTAGAGGGAGTATTAATAAAAAATCGATTTGTTAACATAAACATAAGAGTTTATAATGTAAGAAAAAAAGGATCCGGCGAGAATATCTACCACGTCGTTGCTCATAACACCACTGTGTCTTGGTATCCGAATGAATGCAGCACGTTTTGTCGATCCATGATAGTGATTTTTATCAAACCCCCTACTCCCGCAGCATGATCAGCCTTCGCGCCGTCAGTATACGAGATTTGGCTTTCTTTTCGGGATGATGTTGACCGTTAAAAGTTCGAGAAAGGAGAGAATTTCGTTTACTTGGGAACCAGCATTAACACCGATAATAATGCCAGCATTGAAATCCAACGCAGAATCACTCTTGCCAACAAGTGCTACTTTGGACTGAGTAGGCAATTCAGGAGTAGAGAAGACAAAAGGACTGGCCGGCTTTGTTGAACTCGGTCAAAATTGCTTAGGCGTTTACAGCGCCAAATAAGAAGAAGAAAAGTAGATGAATATTGGCATTTGACAGTAGAATCTTTCTCTTGACTGCAATGTGCAGGAGAGGCAGATCTAAAGGTTGGTGTTTTCCCATTGCCACAGTGTTGCCTATGCTGGACACACTAATTATTGAAGCATCTTGGCCTGCACTGACTTCACTTCTGTCTTCTTCCACCACACGAGCGCGGCATACATATATGTGTTAGAATAAGTTTGGTAATGGACTGAGGAAAGAGTTTAGTTAGGTATACTTCTCTCAACAGATTATTTGTTAAAATTACTAAATCTAATTTTGTTTCTGAGTTCAGTTTTCCAATTAGTTTCCTGCAGGTCAAAACGGACGTATTGTATTTAATAGCTTTATCTAGGTGAGAATCGCATCAGACTTTGGATATTTTCTTTTTGCAGAAGTGGGTTCAGTTATCGGTCCTTTTCCTATTTCTTGAGAATAGGACTATGTAAGTATTTTTAGAATTTAAGTCAAACCAATTGTTTCTGCACCATTTGTCGACTTACTTTGTTCAAAGTGTGGGAGGTAAGAGACATTGCTCTCAATCCTGCCTCTGATTAGGATGATAGTGTCATTCGCGTAACTCTGAAGATACATAGAACGCCTTTTCACAGAAAGCAAATCCTTAAAAATCGATGAACCATACTAGAGGGGAGGTTCTTTCACCCTGTTGGCATTCTGTTGTAGTTATGAATGACTGTCCTAGATTGCGTGTAGTGGTTTGGATTTATGAACGGGGGTCAGAGAAAAACTTTTATATGATATAAAAACATCCCTTTAATCTAATTTTACTTAACCACTCTAGCTCTTTTCTTACTTTAGCTTGTGAATGCATAAAGCCATTGTTTTTTTTTAACTTTTACATTTTTGCCGCAAAAGTAACTTTATTACATTTTTTTCAGCAAATACTCTTTACAACAAAATTTTTTCATTTGACATTTTTTCTACATCCTTCTTTAAATGCATATATACATATATACATATGTACAACATGACACACCAATCCTTCTCAGCTATTGCTCGTACTTTGTGTAGCTTTGTAAAAATTAATTGCTGCTCCACTAGCGGAGAAAAAATAAAATAGACGGAAAAGTAAAAGAAGGACCTTAGCCAACAGTAAATTGGAATTTTCAACTTGCACTCTAATGGCTTTTTATGCCGGGACATATACACATTCATATACAGAGATACATATATACGCTCCTGTTGTATTTTAAAATAGTGCCATCAGAAATAATCGCTGAGACTGGGTACATAGAAGCATAGTACATAACGTACTACATAAGTATAATAATAAATAATATAACAACATCACGTATATACTTGTACACAGCTATGTACATAAACATTCTCATTCATATAGCTCATCGTTTGTTGCCTTTGTTCACTACAGCTGGCTAGAAAGCCATTTTTAATAAAAAAATATATTTTTGAAGCGCTGCAAAAATTAAATAAATGAATAATTTTTTTTTTTTTTAGAAAAGCGCAAAATGGTGTTGATTCCACGATACATGCAACTAGATTTTTTTTTATCAATTAAGTACGACTTTTTTTTCTTTCTTTTGGAAAAGTAAATATTAAAAAAAAATGCCAATTTAGCCTTTCCACCTTTTGCTGGAATCCATTAAATTTTTATCGTATTTAGTAGCATACAACCACCTTATTTGTATTTCCACTTTTCCTCTATAGCTTATTGCAGCAACCAGAGCAATCAAAAAAAAAAAAGTAACAACGAATAAAGTAAATTGCATTCTTGCGCGGCTAGGAAGTCATTTTTCGAATTAAATGAAAAATTCCGCTGTTGAAATAACTCTTCTTACCAAGTGGTGCAAGCAAAATGAAAAAAGCACACACTCGTTTACATACATATGTATGTATGTATATGTAAGCGAATGGGAGCACCGCACGCATACATATATAAATACCCTGCAGGAAATGTATATAACTATAAGTTAACTTGAAATTGATTAGAAAGGAAGTAAAGATCACTCTTATCTGTATAATTTCCTTTGGGGAAAGCTCACTGCATTAGATGTCAGAAAGAAGTGTATTCAAAATAAAATTTGTATGAGGATCTTTAAATTGAAACTTCTTAAAAAAAACTTCCGGTTATGTCTGCATGACTCCTGCATTATTTTTCAACTAGTTTCAAATTAGCTTTTTGTAGTTAACTAAAAGTTATATATTTTATCGAAACCCCACAAAAAAAGCTAACTAAAAGTTGGTTATTTTTTATCAATTGAAAATTTTTTTCTGCAGGGCATATGCACTTGATTATATGTATGTAAGTACTTGTACAATAAAGCATACTTAACGGCGCCTTTGCTGCACATGTGCGCGATAGAAGTTTTCAGGTTTCTACACGAAAGAGATAATGGAATATGGCGCGAGTTTAATTACGATAAAATGTAATAGAACGAAAAGCAGATATAGATTACATTGCATATTAAAGTAAAAGAAGGAAGTCCACTGAAAAATGGAGTTGGTTGGAGGAAATATTATTAAGGTATTTTATTAAGGTATTTTATATTGATAATACTTTCGATAACTACAAAGATAACAATAAAAATATGGTCGACAAAATCGATAAGTACGTTTACGCCTATTATAACGATAACGATATAGAAAAAATACCAAAGGTTATAAAGCAATAATATTTGGTAGAATAACGATTACACCATCGATGAATATTTCAAAAACTTCATCGACAACAATAATAACTTCGGTAACCAGTCGATAAACATGTTTACAGTAACTTTAACGATATTCACACTTTTCTAGATAACAGTGTGTTTTGTTTTTTGAAAATATAACCACTTAACCAAGTGGCCGGATGACCAGAAAAGGGCAAATATCTGCATGGATAAATACATAAGTAGGTACATATTGCACACCCACTTCAAAAAAGGCACAACCAAAAAAAAGAAAACAATTATTTAGGTAGATTTTTTTTTTGCATAAACCAATTTGTAGAATTTAGCTCTTATTGGTGCAAATATTTTTTTTTTATGGTGCTATCGATAACAATGGACACATACAAGTAGAAATGTTGCTCAGGAAAATCAAAGGAAGAAACAATTCGCTCCAACTTTAAATATGTACCGTCAAACTAATTCACATAAACGCCAAAGCCACATTACTCATCACAAAAATAGAGCATAGAGACAACACAGTCAGTCCCCATAAAAAATCTCAAAATTCTCCCTAGCACAAAACACATAAAAAATATCTAATAAAAAAGAAAAGTGTGTATATTTTTTCCATGAGCTTTATTTATATCTAAGCTTGTTCAATGCCAAATCAAACATCTCTTAAAAACGCAACCACATGAAGACATCAAAGCGCACATATGTACATATACACCCAAACAAACGTGACTAATTGCTGAATTTGTCAAATCGCAATAAATCATTGGAAAAATTAACCAAAGACATGTGAAAAACCACATTAACCATAACAACATACATACATACATACATATGTATAGCGACAAAATAACAAATAAAGCTTTAACGCAAACATGCACATATGCACAAAGTGTGTGTATGAATTCGTACAGTAGTTAGGTGTCTTTGTGGGCGCAAATGCCTGCAACATGTGCCAATTACTAGCTATTTCTTGCTGCTACACAATCCATATTCAATGAGCTAACGTTAACGAGAGAAGCTGGCAAATGCTATACACCCGTACATATCTACTATAAAAAAAAACTGGTATGCAATAAAAAAAAGAAATAAGAAAGCAACTAAACCAAACCAAAATATCCATAAACACAGTCAACCGCAGGCACAAACAAACGAAAAGTCTTTAAAATTGCCATAAAATTATTTTAATTACATTGTGTATGTATGCGTGCGTCTGTTGAGAAGAAGAATCAGTCAGTTAGCAAGACTGGTAGGCGACCACAACAACTCATAAAATGGAGTGGTATGAAGTGAAGCTAAGAAATATCAGGCATTAACATGCATGCATATGTATATACGTAACTGTGTACATTAGGGTGGTCCTTAAAATAAAATTTAAAAAAATTTCAAACTCACCCCTCAATCGGTAATACCACGGTCACAGATATCACATAAAAATTTTGGTCCCGATTGGAGTCGGCTAAGACGTTTTCATAGAACAGCCTGTGCGACGCGCCTTAACCGGCTAAAATCGGAGCCAAAATTTATATATGATATCTTCGACTAAGTATCGATTTTGAGTATTGGGTGAGAAAAAATATATTTTAATTTTTTGAGTCTCTATTAGAGAAATATGGACTCTGCTTGCTGTGCGACACGCCCTAAACGTCTCCAATCAGGACCAAAATTTGTATGTGATATCTTCGACTATAGTAGCATCGACGTAGGGGTTGGACCTAGGAAATCTGATGTAAAAATTTTCTTCTTACATATAAGGACCTCCCTAGTGTATATATCTAAGTAATTTAATATGAGGAATTCTGTGTATACATATGTATGTATTTACTTATTTGTCAAACCAGAAGATCACCACCAACATCAGTCGCTGTTCGGCTTTTTATGCTCATTAATGCCTTTAAATAAACAAATGGTATCTAATTTGGGGGAAATCTTAAAATCCTAATTTAAATATCGGCATTTTGCATGCTCTGGCGCTTTTTATGATTTCTACCTATTTATTTTTTGTTTGTTTATTGCTTTGCTAAATAATGTCGGTAGTTTTAAGATGCTATTAAAAAACACGAAATAATTATAATGGCATCAACACAAAAAAAGTAAATACATTTACCAGCGAAATGCTTACATGGCAGCGGACGCTGTGCTTTTTGGTTCTCAACAGATGCCTACTTCATGGCTTTATGAAACAGTTCAACAGCTATAAAGTTTCTCCCAGCTTTTTATATATATTTTATTTAAACAGGCACAGTCTAAAGCTTTTTCCGGCTATAACTCGGTTGGGGGGTACAAGGTTGAGTGTACAAAGTATTTACCACGTACATATTTTTGGGGTATGTTATTTTTTTTTTAGCGGTACGCAAAGCCCAATCTGATGATTACTGTAACAAAATAATTCAAATCCAAACATATTACATAGGAAAAGATTTTTAAAGCTCTCTATAGTGAACTAAAAGCTCTCTCTGATTATCACTGTTTGCTTTATCACTAATATTTTTCTCAGTATACTTCGTATGTAAATCACATCATGAGATTGTCAGGTCTATTCTGCACGTTACCGAATATTTTGTAACCGGAAAATTATATTACCGAAAAATGTTACCAGTTCTTGTCACCGCGATTCTAGGAACGTTGGTAATGCAGTTAAAATATTCAGCAATTCAGCTATGAAGAATTGTGCAAATTCTGGCATTGCATATTTCACGGGGCAATACTTTGTTACCAGCTTATGAGATGGTAACAAAATTTACCGGTTACAAGAATACACAGAATGCGAAAAGGGTTTATAAATTGACAGGAACTTTATTTACCGGTTACAAACTTTTTATTACCAGCGCAGAATAGACCTGTGTGTGTTAAATGTTCTTCTGTTTCTGCTACTAAGCTCATGCTGCTAACTAGTAACTATTTTAAACCGAGGTATGTATGTATAAATATTTGTTAAGTTCTGCATCAACTAACCAAATTCACTTCAATATTTTGCGCTGGACTATCCTACTTCCATCTTATTGATGCATCACAACTTTTCCGGACTTCCATTACAGTTCGAACTAACTCGGATCATTTCGAGACTAGTTTGAGACCATTTTGGGGCTAGTTAGGAACTTTTCGGGACTAGTTGTGGCACAGGCTTTTGCACATCAAATTTAGTCCGTACCTGGTGTTTACGGAATTCTAAAAATTTTTTGATTTTACTGCTGAAAAAGTAAATTCAGCACTATTTTTGCAAGTGCGTATTATCAGATTTTGCTCTGTAACAAAAATCTCTTTTACATTATTTTGCTGAATAGAGATTTAACGAATTCAGCAAGAACTTTTATCCATTCGACACAATATCTTGGACGTGGTTATTTCAGAGTTATATGTACATATTTCGGATAGCATTATTTAATATTCTCTTATATAATTACTGAGTTCAGCGCTTACATACTAAGGTCAGCACTATTTTTGGTTAGTTAGTTCTACTAGATTTTACTTTAAACTTTGCTTTTTTTATATTACTTTGCTTAGTGCATATTTATTGGTTTGTGAAAACTAAAAATAGGGCAGTTTCATGCTATGTATTACAGATTATATTGCCATATTCAGCGCATCTTGACATTATTCAATACACAATAAACTGCTCTATGTAGATTTTTTTACTAACTTTTAACAACTAATTGCTCTTTTCGAAATAAATTCAGCGCGATTCCCAGCACCTTGCCCACTCCTAGCTTACACCTGCCTGCTTGCTAATTTACGCCGTTAGTCTATATTGCTAACATATTACCCAAAACTTGAAAATATTTTCTGGACAAAATTTAGCGCTCTGTCCAACTAAATTTTTCGGCCAAAATTATGAACGCACGTGGCTTCCAAATTCCTATTATAAATAAGGATATTCAGTTTATTCTTTGCTAAAACTGAGCGCACGAAATTTTGTGGAAAATAATAACTTTAACCATTTGTCAGGTAAACGTTTTTGGAAAATCCAAATTTCAATTTACGGCAACTTTAAAAAAAAAAACAAAACAAAAACTTAAGGCAGCCAGTAAACACAGGTATAAGATGTCGCTTGTGCCAAATATCTCACAACGTTTTCAATAGAAAGTTGAAAATATATTTTTTTTCGTCATTTTTTTTCTTTGGTCTCTCTCTCGCTATTGGAATTGGAAAATGTAATGCGCTGCCAAATTGCTGCGAAATAGAAAATGCTCAGCAAATTGAAAACGTGTCCAACAAACAAACATCAATATTTAAACATAAGTAATCACTTGGTAAACGCTTCGCCCAACAGAGTGAAGTGTGCGCGCTCACGCCGCCGCAAACGTTTTTCTTGCCGAATAAAATTTATCCGCACAATTTGTACTGGGCATTCTAAGTAGGTACATTGCATATATGTATGTATGTAGTGTATGGATGCCCGCCACCCAATTCAGTGTTCGACAGCCCACCGCTAAGTTACGCTAAAGCGGAAGTGCCAGCCGTAGAAAAACCACTCAAACTTTGTTGCATAATATTGGAGTTGTTCACAGTTTTGTTGTTTGTTTTTTGTTTTAATTTTTTTTTCGAAATTCTTATACATTACTTATTGTCACATCTCTACATACTTGTGTGGTATTTGTTATTGTTGTTGCACTGTGTTTAGTTATGCTGGTCACAACGTTTGCCACGAGCTACCGTGGCTGCTCGACGCATTCGCATCGTAAAGCTGCTAAGTTTATCATGCTGCCTGCCGCAAATCGACAACTGCTCAGGCAGCAGCGCCCAAAAGCACACTATGCCATCATTCGAGACGAGAATCGTTTAGCTTGGAAGGGAAATGTGTGAGGGGCTAAACATTTTGCACGTCGGTATCGTGCAGCATAAAGTAACATTTTTTATGCGCCTCAACTACAAGAAAGAGTACTAACAACATAAAATGCGCAACATGCATAATTCACAAATCCTCACAAACACACACACACACACACACACACACACACACACACAAACACAAAAGTGTTCAATCTAGGCAAAACTTGCTTTGCATTCCCAGCTTGGCGGCGCTGCCTGCACCCTTAGTGGGATTTATTGTGGGGCTTAGGAAATTGAAAATGTACGAGTTTGCCCAGCCTGCTGGTTGCTTATGGATGAATGTTTATATTAAATCTACTAGATAAAGCGTCTTCAAGGGTTCTAAGGAATTATGATGAGCTTGTTGGCGCATGTTACTCGCACATATACACTCACTCTTGCATCGTTTATCTCAAGCCCTATTGCCGTTTTTTTTTTACATAGAGAGCTGGTCCTCTCCCCTGCATTCTTTAATGTTCGTTACATTTGCTTAAATGACAATTTTACTTGCGCAATTTTTACGACAAATTGATTACGTGGCAACTGTTTTATGCGAGCTGTATGACAATTCTTTCTTGGTCAGCATTACCCATACAATTTTACTGTGGTCGGTAGGTGTGCGTGCATAAGTTATTTATTCATGGTGATTTAAATTGCGTTGAAACGGAGACAGCCACAGTTCAACATAATTTTAATTGAATTTTCTTTGAATAAAGAAGTATTTAGCGATGATAAAGCAGCAAGACTTTATCGATGGAAAAGTTGTGAATGCAAAATTTGTGTAAAAAAGTAGTATTCAGCGCGATTCAGCATAATTAAGCAACTAAATAAAGAAACAAATTTTTATTTTTTTTTTCATATTATTTGTTTACTTTACAGCAATTACAACAAACAGTTTTTTTTACCATTCAGCTCAATTCAGCATATATTTTAACATATTCAGCAGACTTTGTATTAATTTTTATGAGTTTTTTGCAATTTAGTAACGATTTTCTAAAAACAAGCAACTCTAATTGCAATGAGAACGTATGCAAGGGCAAATTCAGCGCGCATTTCCACCTTTTCAGCACATATACTGCATAAAAAAATATATATATACATATATATTTATATTTTTTTTAGTTATAAGCAATAAATAGGTAATTTTTTTTTGGAAAATGAATCAAAAACAAATCAGCGCCAATTCTGCGTACTCCATATAGTTGAAAAAGTATTTTCAATAGAAATTCGAGCTTTACATCGATGATGTGGCTAGCTAAAAATAAAGACTAAAATGTCAGAAGATTCAGTAGCTTACAAAGAGCAGCATCTTTCGGGATAGCAGGCGCACTGAAATCCTGACGCTTAGAAGCACTGAATTTTTGTTTGTCTATATGATTTCTATTGATCCATACCGGTAATGAGCACTGCCTTGCCTGCAAGCAAAGCTCTTTTAAGCTTTCTATACATGCAGATTAAAAGCTCTATCTGCCCATCGCTTATCTATACCTAAAGGAAATCGCTTTACGCTCAGCAGTGAGACTCAGAGAGTCGGGACTATGGAAAAGGAAGAGCTTTGAGAACAACTCAATCTTAAGCTTTATTCGATAGCAAAAGAAAACTACGGACTGCATGAAGAAGAGGCCGGCCAAGCCATGTGTTTCTAACTGACAGGTCTGCGGTGAATGAACAGGAGTCTATTCCGCAGATTTTGGTGTAAATCAGGCATATTTCAGGTTGAAGTTCCGGGACGTACCTGTGGCCCTTGGGACAATAAATAACAGTACCAGCAGGAAAGAAAGAGCGGTTAATTACTCAAGAAATCCAGCAGAACTTTAAATCTACTGATACCAAGTCAATAAATACAAGATGGAACAGCTGCTTAGTAGGAAGTATTTAAGATTGTAGCTGATTTCTCTCGTGCTAAAATAAGCGATATGCACAAATTTTGAATCCTGAGTGACAACTTTGGAAGCACTTCAACCAACCAATCAAGTCCTGCTCAAGCCAAATTTTATGCATTTAGCGCACGACTAAAATAAAGTGGCACTCTGAAAGCTTTTTAGCAAATATGTTTGTGCTTTTATACTTTTCACATGCACTGGGCATACTCAACTAACTATATGCAGATTCTCTCAAGCAAATGCCTTCATAACTAGCGTGATTTACAACCACTATCAATATTATTTCTTGGTCCAAATTAATTATCGATGCTCTCAGCTTACAGCAGAAAGCTAGTGCCCAATTATAGCGAAAGTCCATCTCAGGAGCAAAAAAAAAATAAATATCTAATTATTATTTGCTTCCCAATTTTTAACGATCATAAGATTTCTAGAAATAAGATTCCTCTCTTCCCATCCAACACTAATTACCAAAACAGACGTACTTAGTCATTAAGGAGCTGGCAAATGAAGAAGAAGGAAAGAAAAAAGCCATTACAAACAGCAGCAGAACAAATTTTTACAGCTTCCTATTACTGACTGGCATATGTCACACTGTGGCCTGGAAGTTCTACATACATATGTACACTCACACACACGCGCGCAAAATCGGTATATTTAGCGCATACACATGCTTATGTCGCCTGTTGCCATAAACCATTTTATAGCACATAAACCAAGCTTAGTTAAAATGTCATTAAAAATGTGACCCATGAAAATTTTTTTACAACGTTCACCATAAAAATACAGCAACAACAACAACAGCAAAAACCCTACCAAACATTCAACCACTCGTGCCTCATTAGGCATTTCAGGGAATGGAGCACATAGTTGCTGCTTTGCGATGTCTATCAGATGTGCCATTGTCTGAGATATCATCAAGCACATCAAAATTTTTCATAAATGCAATAAAAAGTGCAGCACAGCAAAAAAATTAAAAGCAACAAAAAAAGAAACCTAGTCAAATAAAAATTAGCAATCAAAAAACTATGAAAATATAAAAATCACATTTCACTAATTTTTCTAGCTCACATGCACACAAACAAGAGTTTTACCGCTATAAACCATAAACTATAAACGATTTATTTTGTTAGTGGCACATGGAAGATGCCTTTATGACAGCCATAACGACGGCATTAGAACACTTCGATTTGAGTTCAAATCTAGTCAATGTGAATATTCCCAAAAGCACTTGACAAATCAACAGAACACTATGCACGCAAATGTTTATGATTTTAACTTTTATTGTTTTTGTTTTTTTTTTTTTCAAAATTACTCGCGCTATAAAAATCTAGCTTCACACATACACGCACGCATGGACATATGCGCGCATAAAAGTGTTGTATTTGCAAGTGAAACAATCGGTGAAATGGTTTGCGCTCATAAACTTTATGCATTTGTAGACAGTCGTAAAAAAGCCAACTTGCCACACTGTTTATGCCGCAGCAGGAGGGTAGTTAAACGGAGGAGAAGGAGAGACGAGAGAAGGAAATTGCTTATGTAGAAGTTGTAAAATTTTTTGAAAATCTAAGCAAAAAATTGCCGCCAACATTTGTTGCGACCAGTTGATCACGAAGAATTACATTTTAATTTTATGAACAATTCTTAAAACGATTTAGGGGAACATAAAAATGGCTACACTGTTGCGTGTGGTGTGTTTTGACAGTTGTGACACTAAACACTTAATTGTCAATCTTAAGTGTAGAAAAGTGTCAGCGTATGAACATTAAAAATGCTAACAGGTGTTGAAAAAAGCGGGTGTTGTTGTTTTCATTCAAAACCTTGACTGAAGTTTGTGAAAGAGAGAGCTTTTTTCAGACACGCCCATATAGAACCTGCAGAAATCTTTACAAAGCTCTAGTGGAATATGTTTAGGTCGTGAATAATCGTAATTAGACAGCAACCACGCAAACATTATTCGCAATAGAAGCTTTTTAAAGCTTTTGTCGATTGATTAAAGGCGTCCCCCAAATTAAATATCTTTCTTGTGGTAACTGGTCTATAAACAACACAGAAACAGTCACGAGTCAAGAAACTCTTTCTAGTCGTAAATGGTCTATAAAAAATTGCCTACGGGAGCTGGTTTTTAAAGCTTTCTATAGATTTGATATGAACGCGCATTAGGTAAAAGCTCTCTCTCACTGAAATTAAATCTGTAGAAAGCTTGCTACGTTTTGGTCGCTTCCACTTCGTAAGTATTAAAGCTATAGGGCTCAAAATCAACGTGGTATTAATTCAAATTTCTGCAATTATGAATTTTGAACGTGGATACAGGAAAATTACTATCTTAAAGCGCAGCACGCTTAAGAAATGGCAAGAGCTTAATTCCTACTAATAAATACATTTGTATGCATAACGTGTTTGAAACCTAAGAGCAACTTTTCTCAATTAAAAAAGAGTTTTCCTAAATATTTAAAGAATCAAAAGCTAGTGAAGATTTGGGGCCGTTAAAGCTTTAAACGAAAGAGGTTTATACTTATTTTTATGCAATCACGAAAGATTTCAGAAAAAACTTCGGAAAAAGGCTGAAAGCTTTTACAAATTCATTTTTTTTTTATAGCTAGATAGAATTTCATTAAAAACAAAAGAAAAATGAGGGAGGACTTAGTAAAAGTTTGCCACATTAAAAGCTTAGTATACATAGCTATAATGCGAGGCAAAAGCTTAAGACTTAAATAAGAATTAGCGTAACACAGTACAGTTAAAGGAAATTTATATAGAGGAAATTTAATTAAACCTGAAAAAGCTTCGAGAGTTTTTTTCAGGTTTCCACATTTTTCGCACTTGAAAGAGCCGCAAAATTATTTAAATTTTGATAATCTTGAAAATTACGTAATAAAAGCTGACAAACTATTTTTTTTTTCTTGCCGAATATAAACTTTGCTACTTGCTTAAGCGCAGAGAGCATAGTGTAAGCTTTGGCGAAAGCTCGACATAAACTTTTTCTTTAAAAAAGAAAAGCTGAAAGATGTTTTCAATAGGGACATGAAATGTATTTCAATAAAATTTGTGAAAGCTAAGCTTATACTGCGAAGCGGAAGTTCAAAAATCATTGACAATTAGTGCTACATCTATTATTGATTATATATGTACTTAAGTAGCAAGACTTTGCGTCACGATTGAGAGAATACAAAGGTTGCGCCGATCTCGGACCGCTATTCCTCTCTTAACGAATT
>NW_023461062.1:11309-29313 GCF_013731165.1 Rhagoletis pomonella | reverse complement strand
CTTGTTAACTTGGGGACAATCTTTGGGGATCGCGTGCGTTGTGCTTTATTGCGCTATTACTTTTTGAGGTTGCGCATTGGTTGGGTGGTGATCATGAGGGATCACTTGCTCTTTATTTTGTGGGGCTGTGGTCATTTGGGTATGACCAGAGCTTTCATGTATCTGTCGATCAGGGTTGATCGATTTCTTAATATTTTCTTTTATGCTAGCCTTTTTGGAATGGCCTTTATTTTAATGAACATGCAGTAACGAGTTATGTCTCTTTTGATAATGCATACATTTGAATGGTGACTTGTACTCTGTAAAGGTGTGACTGAATGCGAGGCAGTTTCGGCATAATTTATTAGCTTTAACAAATTTTATGCGCCTTTGTGTTGTTAATGTTTTAAATATAGGACATTTTTTCATGGGATGTGATGTGTTGCATAAATAGCAAGAAAACACCATTTTGGAACTTGTCGTAAAGGCCTTTGTTTTACTGTTGAATTTTATTAGATCAGAAGTGTTGCTTACTCGCTTTGGGAATTTCATTTATACCCTTTCTAATACTTGAAATCTGGACGTTAGGAATTCGTTCATTTGAGACCATGAGGGAAGATCTTTTTTGATGGGCAGTGATTGCTCCCAAAGTATTCGGGTATCTCTGGATACGCAAATATGTATTAGAATGGGGTCCCAGCTGTCTGTCAAAACCTCATGGGTATTTAAAATGGACAGACATGTTTTGATTTTGCTGTGAAAATCAATAATTTGTTTACTATCTTCTTCGTGAACACTAGGAAGATTCATTAGAACTTGGATTTGGTTATCCACTAGTATACGTTTATTTTCGTAACGCTCTCTTAATGCTTGCCATGCCAGATCAAAATTCTCGTCGCTAAGAGGGAACTGCTTGACGATTTGACCGCCTTGCCCTTTTGTTTTATACCGGAGGTGGTAAATTCCTGAGCGGATGATAATTGGGGGTGGTTCCGAGAGAAAAGGTTGCCATTCTTCATAAACACCGTGGAAAATCTCTGTATCACATGGCGGGAGTTGCAGATACATGTGAGGATCTTCCTCTATGTGTGAATTCTGTGCTTCTCGAGAGTGAGAGCTTGGGGGACTTATAGCTCGGATCAATTTGAGTTGATCTAAGATCTTCGCTTTAGTCATTTCATAAGTATCAATACTAAATGGATACTTTCCTTCCGCCAACGCCAAAAAATTATTTGGAAGGTCTTCATCATCCTTTAGAAAAAGTGAGTCATATGCGGCTTGTAACCGTGCCCAGAGATTGTCAATAGTTTTTTCTTTTATTTCGAGGACCGACTCAGCGAATTCCTCTATGGGAGACGAGGAGAGTCTGGCACAACATCTCATGAAGCCATCATTTTCAATGTTAAATTTTTGCGCACTCGGGTCATGAGATTTTCCTCTTTCTGAGCTCTTTGCTTCGGTAGAAGTCTGAAGCTTTTCCACTGTTTTCGAGGGAGTTGCTTTCCTTGGAATTTTGGAAATAATTTTGAGGCTTTGTTCAGTTGGCATTTTTATACTTAATTATTTTAGTACGTGAAGGAGGCTCTTGGTGGAGCAATTTGTTGTTAATTGGGTGTTTTTGTGGACTGTATGTATTTAAATGTATGTATATTTGTGACCCGTGAATTTTTCTATCGGGTTTTATTAATTATTTTGGTTTTATATGTATATTTATATATATATTCTTTTCAAAGTGGTTCGAGAGTCAATATATCTTTTTAGGAAATTTTAAATTTGCTACGGGGTTATTACCATCAAATTTACTACTCGGTTCACTTGCTTAATATATCTAAATACTTATACAGGGTGTCTCAGAACTCAACGTCAAGCCGAAACGGGATGACAGGATTGATTGTAACCATCATGAGAAAAATTAGAAAAAAAATCTCTCCCATGCAGTTTGAAAATTATGGGCATTTAAGAAAAACCGAGAAATTTGGTCACACTGTAACAATTTTTCGGTTATTGTGGTTAATTTTTATTATTTTTGTTCATTTAAACTTTGGAACCTTAACCCTAAATAATATTTCTAGAACCTAAGTAAAAAATAATGAGACAATTGCCCCAAGTTTTCTAGAATTAAGACTATTTTTTAAACTATGAATTTAAAATTTTTATCATTTGTCGACTTTGAAAGGCCCTCCTTTAAAAAATGTACTAAAGTGCCTTGGCAAATGCCATTAAGAGTTCGCGCATTTAATCAGAATTGTAAAATGGTACAATACTTGTTAGTTTCAAACTAAAAAAAAAACCAGTAAAAAAATAAATACCTCAAATAACCCGATTTTTGCTAACTCATTTTACTCAGTTCAAATGTTTTTTATTCGCACAAGCTCTGGGTAGGTTCCTAATTTCACGGCAAAATGATGAGATTGATGGATAGTGGACATGTTTGCCATGAGCGAGCGAGACAGATAGTGACGCCACTTTTACCAAAGTCAACAAATGTAAGTAATATTATTAAAATAATGAAAAATCTTGACCTAGTTTAGTTTAGGTTTATCGGAATAAAAGTCAGATGGGGAAATAACATTTTTATACCCGAGCGCACTTGTGCACAAGGGTATTATAACTTTGTTCACATAACGGTTGTTTGTAACAGGCAAAACGAATCGAGATAGATATAGACAAATGTATACATAAATGCACGACTGTGCACACGATAACTCGAGTAAAAATTGAGATATCTTAATGAAACTTGGTACGTGAACTTCTTTTGGGTGTAGGACGGATGGTATTGAAAATGGGCGAAATCGGACAATAACCACGCCTACGTCCCATATAACGGTAATTTTCAGAAATACGAAAACTGCGATATTTTAGTAACTACTGAAGATTATTCACTCAAAATTGATATTTACAATGAGTTTTAGACGAAAAATAAGAATATTTTAAAATTTTGGCAAATGGGCGTAGCCACGCCCACTTATGGTTACATGTGTATATCTTGGTAACCGCTGCACCAATTTCTTCCAAACTCGGCAAAGTTGTTGGCCTTGATACATCATACTAAATGGCCGAAAATTTAAAAAATCGGACAATAACCACGCCTACCTACCATATAACGGTAATTTTCAGAAATACGAAAACTGCGATATTTTAGTAACTACTAAAGATTATTCACTCAAAATTGATATTTACAATGAGTTTTAGACGAAAAATAAGAATATTTTAAAATTTTGGCAAATGGGCGTAGCCACGCCCACTTATGGTTACATGTGTATATCTTGGTAACCGCTGCACAAATTTCTTCCAAACTTGGCACAGTTGTTGGTCCTAGTACAGCATACTAAATGGCCGAAACTTTTTAAAATCGGACAATAACCACGCCCACATTCCATATAACGGTAATTTCGAGAAATACAAAATCTTCGATAAATCAGTAAATATCAAAGCTAATTTATTCAAAATTGATGGTTGCAACAATTCTTTACCAAGAAATACGTTTATGATAAAATTTTGGAAAATGGGCGTGGCACCGCCCACTTGTGATTACATATATGTATCTCGCTAACCGTTCTAGCAATTTGTACCAAACTCGGTATGGTTACTGCGATTGCCACATAAAAGCAAACCGTTGAAAATTGTTGAAATCGGTCTTAAATTACGGCCGCTTTTCAAATAACAATAAATTTCAGAAATGCTTGAAATTTCAATATGTCGAAATTTAAGGACGCTAATTTACTTAAAATGTATACACCCCGGCTTATCATGTAGCGGTAGCTTTCGGCAAGGTGGAAAACATATCTTTAATACTTGCGCCGGGTATTTAATGTTCGGTTCCGCCCGAACTTAGACTTTCTTACTTGTTTATTACAATAAATGTTCAAATTGTTTACCATCAGGCTCTTTCTCGACTCTTTCGGCTCTTTGCAAAATACGATGTGCTGTGCTTTTGGGTATTCCCGTTCTTTCTTCAATTCCACGAACGGATATACTTGGGTCATCTGCGACCTCTTGCAACACTTCTTCCTCGTAAGGAAAGCGAGCTCTACCTCCAGCCCGTATTTGATTCGGGAAATGGAAGCCCTCTGTGAGTGAACGGTGCACATTAACAAACACGCGGTGATCCGGATAGCGCTCTAAATTTGGATATCTTTCCCGATAAAGTCTAGCGGCGGCGCTTGCGTTGCATCTGCATTCTCCATAAATGAGGTGTATGTTCGCATATTCTTGTGAAGTGTAGCGCGTAGGCATGGTAGATAACAAGGATGCCAACACAAAAGTCCAATTCCAAAAGAGAGAAGCCAAAGATGCCGGTATGTAATCAGCAAAACCAATTCACAAAAATCCAAGTCCAAAAAGTCAAAGTTGTCAGTACTAAATCAACACAAGCGAATACGGAAAGGTGCGTTGTAGACGAATGAGAGAAGCGTACTAACTGCAGTGTTGCCGTTACAGCGTCAGACTGGTGTCAGACTGGTAGCGTAGTCATTTGCATGGTTTGGCGACTGTATCTGTTTCACTCTCACGCGTTTAAACGACGCATCTCCGTCTCACTGCGTGGCGTCACTATCTGTCTCGCTCGCTCATGGCAAACATGTCCACTATCCATCTCTCTCATCATTTTGCCGTAAAATTAAGAACCTACCAAGAGCTTGTGCGTATAAAAAACATTAGAACTGAGTACAATGGGTTACTTGAGGTTTTTATTTTTTTACTCGTTTTTATACCTTTCATGAGCATGAAATGGTATTATAACTTTGGTCCGATGTTTGTAAGTACCAGAACAAAAAGAGATAGACCCATTAAAATGTATACTTATTTGATCAGAACGTCGAGCTGAGTTGATTTATCCATGTCCGTCTGTCCGTCTGTCCGTCTGTTTGTATGCAATCTAGTCTCTCAGTTTTCGAGATATCCGGATCAAATTTGGTAAGTGGGTGTATTTTTATAATGTATTAATCATTTGTCGGAACCGGAAGAATCGGACCACTATAACATATAGCTCCCATACAACTGATTGTTCAGATATGAGATTTTTCGTTATAACTTCTCCATTTATGCAGCTAGGAACATGAAATTTTGCAGTACTTGCACCTATTATCAACAGAATACTTACAGTGGAAATTACAAAGATCGGGTCACTATAACCTATAGCTCCCATACAACTGATTGTTCAGATATGAGATTTTTCGTTATAACTTCTACATTTATGCAGCTACGAACATGAAATTTTGCAGCACTTGCACCCATTATTAACAGAATGCTTACAGTGAAAATTACAAAGATCGGTTCACTATAACCTATAGCTCCCATACAACTGATTGTTCAGATATAAAATTTTTCGTTATAACTCCTCCATTTATATAGCTGGGAACAGGAAATTCCGCACTGTTTTCAATAATTATCAACAGAAAACTTACAGTGAAAATTAAAAAGATCGGATAACTATAGCCTATAGCTCCCATACAACTGATTGTTCAGATATGAGATTTTTCGTTATAATTCATGCATTTATGCAGCTAGGAACATGAAATTTCGCACCATTTTCACTCATTATTAACAGAATACTTACAGTGAAAATAACAAGGATCGGGTGACTACAACATATATCTTCCATACATCTGATTGTTCAGATATGGGATTTTACTGTAAAACTCCTTTATTTGAACAGCTAAAACCGATAAATTTCGTAAGATATTTTATAAATAATAATACAAAGTCTACTGAGAAAATCGTCAAAATCTATGCTGTATAAGCTTTATCTCCTATAGCACTGATTGTTCAGATACCAGTTTTTTCGATATATCTCCTTTATGTAGGAAACTAAACCCAATAAATTGTGTCGGTTTACATACCGATCACATAGCAGTGAAAATCACTTAGATTGGTGCTAATATAAGGTATATCTTCCATACCTCTGTTTGTTCAGATGCGATTTTTTATATAGGTATGTAACTCCTCTATCGATGTATGCAGATGTACTCAAAAGCAGTAATCTGTCAAAGTAAAATTTGCAGATGTTCATGAAAGGTATGAAGCCTTCGGCATAGCCGAAGACAGCGCTGCTCTTACTTGTTTTTTAGTATGAAACTAACAAGTATTGTACCATTTTACAATCCTGATTTAATGCGCGAACTTTTAATGGCACTTGCCAAGGCACTTTAGTACACTTTTTTTAAGGAGGACCTTTCATAGTCGACAAATTATAAAAATTTTAAATTCATAGTGTAACAAATAGTCTTAGTTCTAGAAAACTTGGGGCAATTGTGTCATTATTTTTGACTTAGGTTCTAGAAATGTTATTTAGGGTTAAGGTTACAAAGTTTAATTGAACAAAAATAATAAAAATTAACCACAACAACCGAAAAATGGTTACAGTTTGGCCAAGTTTCTAGGTTTTTCTTAAATGCCCATAATTTTCAAACTGCATGGGATAGATTTTTTTCTGATTTTTCTCATGATGGTTACAATCAATCCTGTCACCCCGTTACGGCTTGGTTTGGTGTGAACAACCAAGTGCGTTAAATGACCAAACAATAGTTAGCACTGCTTGGCATATGTTTGTGCCGCTGCAGTGTACTGAATGTTTATGGGGCGAAAAATAAGCGCAAAAATAAGCCAAAAATATTTCTTAGGAGGTGAGAATATGCTTTTAACAGCTGTGCTTTGTAATGCACGCTAATTTGGTTTGAGGGGGCGCTTGCAATTATGCGCAAAGAGATGATCGCTACAAATATGTACATATGTATTATGTAGGTACATGCATGTATGTACTTATGTAAATACATACGTATATCCAGCCGCTTTTTTGGTAAGCTGAACTGACTTGATATTCTTTAATTTGAGACAATAGAGCTTGCTTTTGGTTTATTAATTTTTTTTTATATTTACGTATGTATGTGTACATGGTGAAATAAATATAAGGTGATGTCACTTACATAACCTCACTTTTTCTGCATGCCAATTGCGGCCATGCATTTTGGGGTAGTAGAAAAAGGGCGAAAAGATTAATATTATTTTTACTACTTTTTGGGTACTGTTTCCAATACATACATATATTAGCGGACCCCACACGAGTTAAATGAAGCTTGCATCAATAAAATATTTTTTCTGTAAGCCAGTGTAATTACAGTTTCATTTTTTCGCTCAAAAGAGATTATTACTACTTAATTTTTATTTTTTCGATCAAATATATTGATTTTAATAATTATTATTCAGTTATATTTTTCTACCTTAAAATTATTATTTGGAATACTTAAAGGCCACACGGTCGTACCACACACATATGATGATGGTTAAAACTTAAAAATATAAGGACTATTTTCCGTCTTTCATTTATTCAAATTGAAAAAAATTAAATTATACCGTTCTCTTTATTTAATTATTCTTGAATTCTACTAAAAATTTCTTATTAGCCCGTATGGAATTTTATTTATATTTTTACCTTAAGTTCTGAAGTACATATATAGCGTACTTAGTTTTTAACCTTAATTTTCGTTAACATTTTAAATCACATTTCTAAATTCTATCACTTATATTACAAACTAATTATGTGTTTAAATTGTTAGACCAAAGTGCATTATCGTAACCATCCGAGGCACTGCTCCAATAATCTGTTGGATATGTATAGTATATATTTTACCACAAATTTACTTACAAAATCACAATTATTAGAAATTGTCGCTCAAATTTTCCAATGAATTTAAAACGAAAAGTCAAAGCAAAAACGAAACAAAGAAACGGTTACTAAATAATAATTGGCAAATACCTAACTCACTGTTTATTCTATGGTGAAAAGTCTTGTTTAATATTATAATAATAATAGATTGGCGCTTACACATATGTTGGTGTTTGGCCGAGCTTCTCCTCCTTGTTTAATATTGCCTGATTATAAAATGGCAATAATATGACCATCGAAAAAGAAAGATTATTAAAAGGCAATAAGATGACCATCGAAAAGGAAAATTAACCTAAAAATGGCAGCGTATTGCGCTTATTTGCAAATAGTACCACTAATTAATACTTATTTGCATGATTTAGTTATTTGCAAATAAAAAATTAACTCAGAGTTTATACGGCACAGTTTACCATTTTGCAAATTGTTATTTGCAAATAATTCGTGGGTATAAACGTACTAAGTGATACCTAGGCATATTTTTTCATTTGTCTGCTCCATTTTTTGTTCCATTTTGCCCAGAAATGAAACTGGAATGAATAGAGTAGGCATTACTGTAACGCTGTATGCCGAAATTGCTAAAATTACAACAACCACCCCCTAAGTGACAACACCTTATTATTATTTCACCATGGTATGTGTACATGTACATATTAAAGTTCTCTATTTTTTTTTTGTTTTTTGCAATGTCAAAAATATACAAGTATGTATATATGTATGTATGTGTGCTAGGTAGGTAGCAATGAAATGTACATACATATGTATGTTATTCTTTTGTCCCTTTAGTCTTTCCCGCTTTCTGACCTCTGCAGTTATTATGTTGATGATGACTTGCGATTCTGTTTGTTGTCACTGGGTAATTGCTGAGCTCCTGATATTGATGTTCATGTTGTTTTTCATCATGACAGGCTATATTTTTTGTTTGCTTCAATTCTGGTTTTGTTGTTAGTTTTAAAGCTGATTTTTCGTTAATATTGTCGCTCTTTTTTGTTTGTTTTCTCTTGTTATGTGATTTTTTTTGTTTTTGATCGTATGTAAAATTTTTTTTTTTTTGTTTTTCAGTTCACTCTTTTTTGTATTTGTTTTAACTTTGGATTTATTAAATGTTTGCTTGTATATGTATGTATGTACACCTTTAAGAGACCCAGTCTAATGTTTACTCCACTTCACTTTTTGTTTGCAATCACTTTCGTCTGTATGTCCATAGGTGCCTTTCCTTATGGCGAAGAAGGACGATAGCAACGCGGTTGTTTTCCACTGCGTTTTGTTTCAAAATGAAAAACACTCGCGTTATTATAAACGTTATAAAGGTTTATTAAATATTATGTTACCAGGCTAGTCTGATCTATGTTTTTAGTGCGAATAAAACTACATTATTCCACTTTCTGGCCCAACGTTTCGCTAAAACATTTTTAGCATCTTCAGGGGCAATCCAGCTTTATTAAATCTGCCACAAACCAAAAATACAAAGGCACATTGTAATTAAAAATTAATGAATATAGCATACAAACATACATATACATATATGGAATTAAAAATTATAAACAACAATTTGAGGACAAAAAACTCACAATGTTTAAGAACTTTGATTAACACCTAAATACAGCGCATCTGTACCATCTTTTGTGGTAGCTTTGTCAATACTAAAATAATAAACATTTTTATTTCTAATCATAAACAAGAAATATAAGCGGCCGCAATGTTGTCCGTATCTTCTTTTCTGTTCATTGTCTTTTTCCTTCTTTGCATTATCCTAAGGCTTTCTAGTGTATATCGGGTTGACTCCCTTCTTTCTTTGTCGATAATCTTTGTGTTTGCGAAATCAGCTGTATGTCCACTTGCTATGATGTGTTGTGATAATGCTGTACTGCTTTTTTGTTTTCTTATATCTACTTCATGTTCGCCTAGTCTAACACCTAAAGGCCGCTTAGTTGTCCCAATATACACTTTTTCGCATTCCTCAATTTCATTTCCCTTACATTTAATTTCATACACTACATTGTTTTGTTGTTGGATATCTACTGAGCACTTAGTTTTTGTGTATATTGACGACAGAGTGTAATTAGATTTGTAGGCAAGTGCTGTGTTTTGTGATTTTGTTATGCTGTGACCAAAATTGCCAGTTAAGTTGGGAATGTATGTTACACTGTAAAATTTCTTAGTAGTTTTTGTTGTGTCTGTGTTCGGTGTTTTATTGGGATGGATGCTTGTTTTCATAACTTCTTGATTTATTAATTCCCGTATTAAGTTTACAGGGTAATTGTTGTTTATTAGGATTTTGTTGATTTTCTCTTTGTTAGCTTCGTGGAATCGTGTGTGGCTTATTGCCAATATTTTATGGATGAGGTTTTTTGCTGTATTTATCTTATATTTTGTTGGTTGCGATGAGTAATAATTAATCAGGCGTCCAGAAGAAGTTGGTTTGGAATACCAGTCAAGTAAAAGATCGTGGTTTTCTCTATGTATACAAACGTCAAGGAAAGGGATTTTTGAATTTTCCTCTATTTCCATCGTAAATTGAAGTTTATTGTGATACTTGTTAAGAATTCCTAGAATGATATTCGCGTCATTGCGTTTAATTATAGCAAAGATGTCATCCACATATTTGGCTATAAATTTAATGTCGATATTGTATTTTTGCTTGAGTTCCGAGATGGTATTGTCTAGTAGGTTGTCCATAATTATGTCCGCTATTGTTGGGGAAATAGGATTGCCCATAGGCATTCCAAACGTTTGTGAATATAGTTTTTTGTTAAACATGAAATAGTTGTTGTCTTTTAGGCAAAATTCTAAAATTTCTTGAAATTTCTTTTTCGGAATATTGGTTTTTTGTTTAACTTGGTCCCATTTGTTCATGACTATTTTTGAGGCTAACATTGTTGGTATATTAGTGAACAAGGACACGACATCAAACGACACTAACATATCTTCATCACACACACGTATATTGGCTAACTTGTCTTTTAGGTTGAAGGAATTCTTAACATTGTATTTATCCGAAATTAACATTTTCAAAAACTCTCCGATGTATTTGGACAGCTGGTATCAGGGGACCATAAACGAGGAAACAATAGGACGAAGAGGAACATCGAGCTTATGAATTTTAGGCAATCCATGAAGTCTAGGCGCTGTGGCTGCGGTGCATGTGAGCTGTTGCTTTTCTCTAAAGTTAATGTGTTTGCCTTTGTAAAGTTCGTCCACTATTTTGTTGTTTTTTCTTTGCAGAGCATTCGTAGGGTCACTTCTTATTGCTTTGTATGTGTTTTTGTCGTCCATTAATTTGTTCATCTTGTCTAGGTACTCTGTTTTATACATAGCTACACATTAACCTTAGAGAAAAGCAACAGCTCACATGCACCGCAGCCACAGCGCCTAGACTTCATGGATTGCCTAAAATTCATAAGCTCGATGTTCCTCTTCGTCCTATTGTTTCCTCGTTTATGGTCCCCTGATACCAGCTGTCCAAATACATCGGAGAGTTTTTGAAAATGTTAATTTCGGATAAATACAATGTTAAGAATTCCTTCAACCTAAAAGACAAGTTAGCCAATATACGTGTGTGTGATGAAGATATGTTAGTGTCGTTTGATGTCGTGTCCTTGTTCACTAATATACCAACAATGTTAGCCTCAAAAATAGTCATGAACAAATGGGACCAAGTTAAACAAAAAACCAATATTCCGAAAAAGAAATTTCAAGAAATTTTAGAATTTTGCCTAAAAGACAACAACTATTTCATGTTTAACAAAAAACTATATTCACAAACGTTTGGAATGCCTATGGGCAATCCTATTTCCCCAACAATAGCGGACATAATTATGGACAACCTACTAGACAATACCATCTCGGAACTCAAGCAAAAATACAATATCGACATTAAATTTATAGCCAAATATGTGGATGACATCTTTGCTATAATTAAACGCAATGACGCGAATATCATTCTAGGAATTCTTAACAAGTATCACAATAAACTTCAATTTACGATGGAAATAGAGGAAAATTCAAAAATCCCTTTCCTTGACGTTTGTATACATAGAGAAAACCACGATCTTTTACTTGACTGGTATTCCAAACCAACTTCTTCTGGACGCCTGATTAATTATTACTCATCGCAACCAACAAAATATAAGATAAATACAGCAAAAAACCTCATCCATAAAATATTGGCAATAAGCCACACACGATTCCACGAAGCTAACAAAGAGAAAATCAACAAAATCCTAATAAACAACAATTACCCTGTAAACTTAATACGGGAATTAATAAATCAAGAAGTTATGAAAACAAGCATCCATCCCAATAAAACACCGAACACAGACACAACAAAAACTACTAAGAAATTTTACAGTGTAACATACATTCCCAACTTAACTGGCAATTTTGGTCACAGCATAACAAAATCACAAAACACAGCACTTGCCTACAAATCTAATTACACTCTGTCGTCAATATACACAAAAACTAAGTGCTCAGTAGATATCCAACAACAAAACAATGTAGTGTATGAAATTAAATGTAAGGGAAATGAAATTGAGGAATGCGAAAAAGTGTATATTGGGACAACTAAGCGGCCTTTAGGTGTTAGACTAGGCGAACATGAAGTAGATATAAGAAAACAAAAAAGCAGTACAGCATTATCACAACACATCATAGCAAGTGGACATACAGCTGATTTCGCAAACACAAAGATTATCGACAAAGAAAGAAGGGAGTCAACCCGATATACACTAGAAAGCCTTAGGATAATGCAAAGAAGGAAAAAGACAATGAACAGAAAAGAAGATACGGACAACATTGCGGCCGCTTACATTTCTTGTTTATGATTAGAAATAAAAATGTTTATTATTTTAGTATTGACAAAGCTACCACAAAAGATGGTACAGATGCGCTGTATTTAGGTGTAAATCAAAGTTCTTAAACATTGTGAGTTTTTTGTCCTCAAATTGTTGTTTATAATTTTTAATTCCATATATGTATATGTATGTTTGTATGCTATATTCATTAATTTTTAATTACAATGTGCCTTTGTATTTTTGGTTTGTGGCAGATTTAATAAAGCTGGATTGCCCCTGAAGATGCTAAAAATGTTTTAGCGAAACGTTGGGCCAGAAAGTGGAATAATGTAGTTTTATTCGCACTAAAAACATAGATCAGACTAGCCTGGTAACATAATATTTAATAAATTACGAACTGATCGGACAATAAAACATATAGTTATAAAGGTTTATTTATTAAAAAATATTGTTGAAGCATACACATAAGTATATATGTAACAAAAATATATATATGTTCGATACTTTGCGGTAGCCGTTTCCCCGTGTGCGCGCGGTGATACGGTTGATTTTGGAGGACAGTATAGCCCTGTATGCAGGTCTCAAGAAAACGGTCAAGAAAAAATTGTCATTATTTCGTATGTGTGTCCAAGGAATTTTGACATTTTTGATACCTCACAGCCTGTTGCCTCACTCTTTCCTCAAGAAATAATGGAACGGGCATATATTTCTGTTGCAAACCTGGGTTGCCTTGTGCTCTTTTTTCACACAAAACTTTAGAAAACCGTAGTAGAAAGCGTAGTAAATTTCTTAAGAACAGCGTACTGTCGTAAGGAAATTTGACTCAAGAAAATTTCTTAGCCATTTCTTGTACGTCATTTTATATGGAGTTTTTGCTTTTCTTGAGAGCTGCATACAGGCCTTATATACAGTCATGGTGAAATGAACTGAAGGTGGCGCATTCCAGAAACCGCTACTTTGGTTTTGCCGACTTTGACATTCATGGCAATACGTAAACAAACTTTTTGTTTAGAAACAAGTGCAAACGTATTGTGTACTTTCAAGTGAAAAATCTAAGTAATTCGTGCGTTCTGAAGTAAAAAACGTTTTATTTGTAATAAAAACTTTATAAAAATGTCGTGTCGTGTGTTGAATTGCAGCAGCCGTAGGGGTAAAGCCCCCAAATGCAGTTTCTTTTTCGTTTCCCCGCGACGACGCCTTGGCGAGAAAGTGGGTAGAGTTCTGCCGGCAGGAGAAGCCTTAAAATTTAGACACCAGCGTAATATGCATGAAGCACTTTACGGACCACTTTTAAACACGACATGTTAAGTTGAAAACGTTGAAATACCACAAATTACAAATTAAAATCGGAGGTAAGCAAGCATCGACCACTTTCTGCAGGAAAACATATGCTGCAACAAGATATTATCACTTTTTCGACACCTGCAATACAAATACAAAAATTCTAAATAGTTAATTAATAAGACCTATTCTTTTGAACACATTTCAATAGTGGTTGTATATTTTTTGTTAACGTAGTGCTTAATTTGCTATATTCAAAGATGGCTTGAGAAATTGGTGAATCAAGAAGAAAACACGTTTTCTCACTGCAAATTCACAACTGTCAACTCATTGTTCTTCGCCATATTCTTTGTTTACCCGTTGCCACAAATGTCATTCCGCGAGAATGCGCAATCTTGTATTCTATCGTTCTTGATATGCAGTAATAAACCTTTTTGAGTACTCCTCGGGGGTAAAATGTGAGAAGGAGCATGAATTTTGCTGCATGCAAAATTACTGTGGTATGAAAGGCAGCAACAACCGTACTAAGGCAAAGTGGCACAGATAATTTTGTAAAGAAACGCTTGTCTTATCATTTTAAAAAGATAATTGCTATTTATTTTCCAATATTCAGATATCCAGCTTGTAACCTGAGGCAGTGGCTTGTGAGGCTCACTAAAATCTACTCATCATATTGGAGCAGCTCCGGGTAATGGATCATTGAATGTGTTGGTTGAACTTATGATCACCATAACCAACGCAGTCTCCTACCAAATGCGTGTCTTGAATTTATACGGTAGCAATTCATAGTAGTTGCTATTATATGTGTGTATTTGTGACATTCCAAACTTTGATGTTAAGTATTTTTGACGAGTTCAGCTCAAACTTTGGTGTGCTTAATGAGCTGTCTGGGCGGATGCGCTGGCAGGCATTGAAGTCTCTATAACTAAAAAAAAACTTTTTTTTTGGAAAACTTATATATATTCGGAAATTTAGACTTTTCCTTGATAAATTCTCAAAATTCACGTTTTTAATAAAAATACGATGTGAGTTTCCAGTTTATAGAAACACAAGCGTTAATTATTAACTATTGGTATTATTCTTAATTAAGCATTGATATTATACTTAACCTACACTTTGTTCATAAATAACACAATTATATATATTTTATCCTCGAAAAGACCTTTCTCTAATCATGAGGCGAAATTCCCCACAGTAAGGTTGCCGTGCGCGCAAAAGAAAAACACTGCATACTACCCAAAAGTACTCCTCGGGGACCAATTGGTGAAAAACTGCGAAGAGGTTTATTACTGCATATACTGTGTTTTGGAGTGTCCTTCTTTCTCCACTTTCTTTTGGTTGTACCGAGAAAGTTGAAAAGCAGAGAAGGCATTAGGGTGCTCCTTCATTACAATCGGTTGATTGTACACTGCCCATTGCTGATGTAGAACGGAGATGGGCACCGCTTTGCCAACGAGCAAAACTCTTTTAAGCTTTCTATATATTTTGTATAGACGCGAGCAGAGTAAAATCTCTCTCTGCCCGTCACTGATGTAGACTTATAAGAAAATGTTTCTTAAATGGCAGTTTACTTGAAATTTTTAATTCTTGTCATTTAAACTAGAGGGGATACAAAAGACCGTTGGTTCTTTTCCTCCACTATTTAACCCTGCGCTAGAGTATATGTTTTACTGTACGAGGGAAGAAGGCAGATAATATTGTAGGGGATTTCATATTTCATTTTTCTTCTTACTTCATTTGCTGCTTACAATGATGTAGCAAGGATAATATAAATGAGTTAGCAATTTTAACTTAAACTTTAAAAATCTTACATCATACAAAAAAATACTCATTTTGAAGATATTTTCAGTGTATAATTTTCCCTTTTTAAAAAATCTTGCTTTTTAGGATTTCTAATAAAAAACAACTCAGAAAATCGTAATTTTCAAGATAAATCTTGACTTATGGCAACGTTGACAGCAAGTAAAGATGAAGTTCGAAAAAAAATGTTGTCACTGCGCAGCAGAAACCTAATTTTACACCGCTGTAGTAGTATACAGAATAACAGCAAAGAAATGTATGATTTTTGGCTTCATGCAAATTCTGCACAAAACAAAACTCAACTATATTATGTAGCATGTCTCGTCGTTGTATTTAAGTCTTATATGTATTTAAGTCAACTATGTTAGTTCAACAGATCAACATTCAATCAATTGAGATATACGGTTGACAAACGGGCTCGCTTATTTCCATAAACAGCCTTTATTTGCTTTGACTCACGCATTTTCCTCTTTAAAATGCGCATAAGCACCCGAACTAATGCACGAAGTTTTTGGGAATTAACTCGGATCTGGGCAGTTTTCGTTGACAACACTGGTAAAAACGGCCAGCTATTGTCTTTTGTACAAGTAAGAAAACAAAGCACGCGTGTTCCGCGTCCGCGGTAGCCGAGTGGTAAGAGTTACGGGCTACATGCCTGTAGCTACCAGGTTCGATCCTCGGTTGGAGCGATTTACAAAAAATTTTTTGTTTCTATTATTTATTTTATATTTTTTTATTTTATTTGATCTATATATTTAGCTTTACTTTATTTTATTTTCATTTGCTTTATTTTATATCACATTTTTTATTTTACTATTAGTTAATTTAAATTTTTAGAGTTGATTTTTTAATAAAAAGTCAACGACAACCAACTGAAAGCAACGTAAAAAAATATAGAACTTATAAAAAAAAAGAATTAAAACGAAGTAAATGAAAATTCAACTGGCCGTGGGACTCGAACTCACAACCTTGCGGCTCGTTTATTAGCATAACTGCCATCTGTTAGGTCAAAAGTATTATGCGCATATGTGTGCCAGATTATATGCATAAGCTTTGCCGTCTGTCACAGATTTTAGACTTAAATACAAGCATACATATGTGCATAACTACCCTGCAGCAAAATTTAGAGACAGTCTGGCAAAGCGCTAGTTCCGCCCTACAAATTTCAGAACTGTATCTGAACTACTGTAAAAGGGATGCAGAGCTGGACGGTTGAAACTCATGTGGTGCTAGTTGCGCTGTCATCAATGTTACTCATCCTGACAAAAGCTGACAAAAGATGCACAAATATACCACACTATATATTTTCAATTTTCTTAGACCCTTAAACTAATAGCAAACTGTTTTCGTTTATTTAATATTTAATTCCCTTGTTTATGGGGCAACCGATAAAATATTTCCAACAAAAGTCGTTATTGGTAACACTAATGTCATTTTTATACATATAGGTATAAAATTTAGTGCAGAATATAACCATAAAATTTAGTTACGCTACACATAACAGCAAAAGTCTACGTACACTATTTCCTTTTTAAGTATCCACAGTATATTGAGAGCTAAAATTTGTTTGTTACTATTTTATAAAAAAAAATGATCATGCTTAAGACAAAATCATATAAACCCAGTTTTCAAGCTTCATACAAAACAAGGGAAAAATTAACGATTTTCTTCAAAATTTTCGACCTGTTAATCAGATTAAAAAAAAACAAGTAAGAAAGTCTAAGTTCGGGCGGAGCCGAACATTAAATACCCGGCGCAAGTATTAAATATATGTTTTTTTACCTTTCCGAAACCTTCCGCTAGATGGTAAGCCGGGGTGTATCAATTTTGAGTAAATTAGCGTCCTTCAATTTCGAAATATTGAAGTTTCAAGCATTTCTGAAATTTACCGTTATATGAGAAGCGGCCGTTATTTTAGCCCGATTTCAATAATTTTCAACGTTTTGCTTATATGTGGCAAGCACAATAACCACACCGAGTTTGGTACAAATTGGTAGAACGGTTACCGATATACTTATATATGATCATAAGTGGGCGGTGCCACGCCCATTTTCAAAAATTTTACCATAAACGTATTTCTTGGTAAAGAATTGTTGCAGGCATCAATTTTGAATAAATTAGCTTCAATATTTACTGATTTATCGAAGATTTTGTATTTCTCTGAATTACCGTTATATGGGATGTGGGCGTGGTTATTGTCCGATTTAAAAAAGTTTCGCCGATTTTTTATGCTGTACCAAGGCCAACAACTGTGCCAAGTTTGGAAGAAATTGGTGCAGCGGTTACCAAGATATACACATGTAACCATAAGTGGGCGTGGCTACGCCCATTTTCCAAAAATTTACAATATTCTTATTTTTCGTCTAAAAGTTATTGTAAATATAAATTTTGAGTGAATAATCTCCAGTAGTTACTAAAATATCGCAGTTTTCGTATTTCTGAAAATTACCGTTATATGGGAAGTAGGCGTGGTTATTGAGCGATTTTA
>NW_023461062.1:0-6309 GCF_013731165.1 Rhagoletis pomonella | reverse complement strand
GTCTTTTAGTTATGGTCCTGACCAGATCCCCACTTGTTTTCTTAGAATTTGTGCTGATTATCTCTATGAGCCGTTAACAGCCTTATTTAATTTGTCTCTTAAAGAGGGCGTTTTTCCAACTGTATGGAAGGAATCGTTCATAACCCCCTTACATAAAAGCGGTAGCAGGTCTTCAGTGGAGAACTACCGGGGCATAGCTAAGCTTTCTGCAATTTCTAAATTATTTGAAGCAATTATAACAAATCGGTTGACGCATTCTATCACTTCAAGCATTTCATACAGTCAACATGGATTTTGCAAGGGCAAATCAACTTCTACAAATTTACTTGAATTAACATCCTATATCTCAAAAGCATTTAGTGAGAGCAAAACTGTTGATGTTATATATACTGATTTCAGTAAAGCATTGACAAAGTGTGCCACTCGTTGCTCATCTATAAACTTGATCTTCTTGGTCTTCCACCTAATTTTCTACGTTGGATCTCTTCATACCTCTATGATAGATCACAAAGGGTATTGTTTAAAAATACTATCTCTGACGTCATTGATGTTACTTCAGGAGTCCCTCAGGGTAGCCACCTAGGCCCGATTCTGTTCTTGCTTTTTATAAACGATATTTCTACAGATATAAAATTCTCCAAAATTTTAATGTATGCAGTTGATGTAAAACTTTATAAATCGTACGTTTCAATTGAAGAAAGGTCTTTGCTACAATCAGACTTAAACAGCATGGCTTACTGGTGTAAAGTAAATCTTATGCCTCTAAATCTTAAGAAATGTAAAGTAATGTGCTTCTCGCGAAGAGCTGTTCTGCCAGTTTCTTATATAATAGGTAACCATAACCTGGAACAGGTATACAATTTTGTGGACCTTGGTATCACAATGGATCCTAAGCTTAATTTTAATCTTCACATTAATGTGACAGTCAACAAGGCTAAAGGTGTACTTGCATTTGTGAAACGATGGTCAAAAGAATTTAGTGACCCTTATATCACTAAAACCCTGTTTACAACATTAGTTAGGCCGATTCTGGAATACGGCTCGGTGGTTTGGAATCCAAGGTATCAAATTTACTCAGACAAGATAGAATCAATTCAAAAACAATTCCTACTTTTTGCTTTAAGAAATTTCCGATGGGATTCTCAATATAGTCTTCCACCTTATACGAGTCGCTTAAAACTTATTAACCTTCCTACACTTGCCAGTCGCAGGGAAATGCTTGGTATAATTTTTATGGTTAAATTACTGACAGGCTCAATTTCAAGTCCGTCTCTTCTGGCTGATGTAAGCTTTAATGTTCCCTCACGCGTATCAAGACACTTTTGTCCCATATTTCTGAAAGCTTGTAAAACCAATTTTGAATTGCACGACCCACTCCGTTGCTTATGCCAGGATTTTAACTCTCATTCCAGCACGTTTGATATATCAGATCCGCTTTTCAGCATTAAGAAAGCGATACTCTCCTCTCTCAATAAGTGAATTATTGACATAAATACATAAAATCAGCTGATGAATTTAATTCTGTAGCTGAACAGTTTTAGATCTCGACACTTAACAAACTCCTGCCTATCGTGACTCGGCACAAAAAATTTAAAATATTGGTTCCGTACGTCATGCGGACTGCGCCCCTCGTGCGGATGGGCGGGAATGGAGGGTAAAAACCATTGGGATATTATTATATGTAGATCAGCTAGAAAAAATCCAAAACCATATGACGTAACTTATCTTAGTTACACGTTCTTTAAAAGCTTTAACAGAGTTCAATTCTTTAATAGCATTCGTCCCGGTCGCGGCAAAGAATCTGCTAAAGTAACTGATATACGAGCCCTACGGTATACACCAAGTGGCGACGTACATATCAAACTAGATTCTCCAACGAATGGGAAGTAATACCGCAAAGAAAATCCCCAGTAACTGTTTCCTTGCCGTTTTCTCACCTTCCGAATTTTACGAGAGTAGGCGTACGATTGCTCGCAGAAAGTATGAGATCTCCAGTATTTCAAACGATTACTTCCTGAAGATTACCACGCCTACTATAACAATTTACCTCATGATTGAATAATATGTATCATACTTTCTACTTCTAGTTACTAATATACATATGTTTTATAAACTGCCTATTTTTGTTGCAATAAACGGAAGAATAAATCTGTTGTGTTTTTTATATATGCATACTTGTTTTTATCTATGGAATACTTTTTTAATTAACATTTAAATTGAGCTCGTAATCACAAAAAATAAAATAGAAACAATTTTATTCATACAAAAAACCTGCTAAATCCACTTCAATTTTGAAAATACAAAAACTAAAACCTGCTAAGTTAGAAATTCGCCAATAAAACCATAAAAACGCAATTTTTTCATTCGTTCTGGATTAGGGCCATAGAACGTCGCGCGATTAACAAACTATATGTAGGATTTGCCCCTTAGACTAAGAGTTAAAGATATATTTAGTTTTTTGCCTCTACAGTAAAATATGTTTTTTGGTCGTTAGCAGGTTTACACTCTAAGGCGAAGATATATTCTTAATTCGGTGGCGGCGAGTCTATGTATTACATTTCAATACATTTAATACATCATTTTGCACACGAATTAGTTTAGATTTTTAATTATAAGTAACACAGAAATACACGTTATACGTAACAAATATAAATTGTTTTAAAGAATAACGGTTTTAGAAAGTGAAGGAATAACCGACACTTTATATTCCTAATTTTAAAGCACAGTTTATCTAAAAAAAGTAAATTAGGGCACAACAAATAGCTATCTAAACATAAAATGAAGTATTTTTATACCCGAGCAAGGTATTATAACTTTGTTCACATAACGGTTGTTTGTAACAGGCAAAACGAATCGAGATAGATATAGACAAATGTATACATAAATGATCAGAATGAAAAGAGAAATCGATTAAGCGGTGACTGTCTGCCCGTCCGTCCGTCCGTCTGTGCACACGATAACTCGAGTAAAAATTGAGATATCTTAACGAAACTCTGCACGTTCACTCCTTTCGGGCGTAGGACGGATGGTGTTGAAAATGGGCAAAATTGGGCAATAACCACGCCTACCTCCCATATAACGGTAATTTTCTTTCGGGCGTAGGACGGATGGTGTTAAAAATGGGCAAAATTGGGCAATAACCACGCCTACCTCCCATATAACGGTAATTTTCAGAAATACGAAAACTGCGATATTTTAGTAACTACTGGAGATTATTCACTCAATATTGATATTTATAATAATTTTTAGACGACAAATAAGAATATTATAAATTTTTGGAAAATGAGTGTAGCCACGCCCACTTATGGTTACATGTGTATATCTTGGTAACCGCTGCACCAATTTCTTCCAAACTTGGCACAGTTATTGGGCTTGGTAGAGCATATAAAATGGCTGAAAATTTTTAAAATCGGACAATAACCACGCCCACATCCCATATAACGTTAATTTGGAGAAATACGAAATCTTCGATAAATCAGTAAATATTAAAGCTAATTTATTCAAAATTGATGCCTGCAACAATTCTTAACCAAGAAATACGTTTATGATCAAATTCTGAAAAATGGGCGTGGCACCGCCCACTTATCATCACACATATGTATCTCGGTAACCGTTCTACCAATTTGTACCAAACTCGGTATGGTTATTGTGCTTGCCACATAAAAGCAAAACGTTGAAAATTATTGAAATCGGACTAAAGTTGAGGCCGCTTTCCATATAACGGTAGATTCCAGAAATGCTTGAAACTTCAAGGACGCTAATTTACTCAAAATTGGTACACCCCGGCTTACCATGCAGCGGTAGCTTTCGGAAAGGTGAAAAACTTATATTTAATATTTGCGCCGGGTATTTAATGTTCGGCTCCGCCCGAACTTAGACTTTCTTACTTGTTTATTTACAAACTGTATGCGTGCTTTTTTAATTACAGTATTAAAAGAAAAGACGCTGTGGCAGATGCTCAATATTAAAATTAATATAGTAAAATTTAAGTTTTCTATTTTCTAAGTTTAAAGATTGAAAGTTTGAACGACAGTGAAAATTTTCTGTTTAAATGACGAACCACAATAATCACATAAATCTAAAATTTCCAAAATTACAAAGTTGAAATAAACACAGTAAAATAAAAGGTAATAACACAAATATAGACCCTACAATACTCCCCCTTCTAGAGAATTAATGTTATATAAATTAAAAGTAACTCGTTTCTTATTCGATGTTGTGCTATTCATTGTATTAGTGTTTGTTTCTGGTATTAGTTCTGTTTCAATGATTGCTGGTTTTAGTCTGTCTATCGGAATTGTTTTAACCTCATTATCTACTTCAAGTTTGAAATATTTTTTGTTTTTTTCAACAACCTTATAAGGTCCTTCGTATGGTTGTTGCAATGATCTTTTATTAGTAACACGCATATAAACAAATTTACAAGTCTCCAAATCCTTTGGTATATATACACCAGTATCAGAATTTTGATTATGCCTTAAATTTGATTTAATATTTTTAAAATGTTCCCGTAAACTGCCTAAAACTTCAATTGGGGAAAATTTTTCTTCAGATGGAACCACAAGTTCACCGGGTAGGCGTAAATTTTGCCCAAAAACCATCTCAGATGATGTGGCTGAAAAACTGCATCGATCGTAAACCCAGAAGTATTATCGGCAGCTGATCATACCAATTGTTGATTCCATGTCTAGCCATGATCGTAGCTTTTAACTGCCTGTGAAACCGTTCTACCATACCATTCCCTTGGGGATGATATGCAGAAGTTGTAACGTGATGACTACCAAGCAATTTTGTTAGTTCCGAAAACAATTTTGACATAAACTGAGTACCCTGATCTGTAGTGATTTTTAACGGTACCCCAAAACGTGAAACATATTCTCTAAAAAGTTTATTTGCAACCACTGCCGCTGAAATGTCCTTTAATGCGTATGCCTCGGGCCAACACGTGAACCTGTCAACTATTTTAAAAATGTAACGATGTCCTTTCGATACAGGAAGAGGTCCAACAATATCTAAATGAATATGATCAAATCTACTTTTGGGAATCGGAATTTTAATTACTGGAGATTTAGTGTGACGATTAACCTTCGATTTTTGACAATTTATACATCATTTTGACCAAATATTAATTTCTTTGTGCATTTTTGGCCAATAGTACTTTTTAATAATTAGACGACGTGTAGCTTTTGTACCAGGATGTGTAATGCCATGTAACATATTAAACACTGTCTGGTGTTATTTCTTCACGTCTAAGAAGTAGGATGTTGCGTAAACAATTTGGAACAAATGGCCTAGGATTCTCACCTGTCATTTCACACCAAATAATAAAATTTAAAAGTGGAATTTGAATTAATTTAAGGTTATGTGATGTGTCTCCAGATTTTAATGTGTTTAGTTCCCCGTCCTGTTCTTGTTCATTTTGTAAAAATTTGAAATTCAGTTCTCGAGATAATGTGTCAGCTATAATGTTCTCCTGTCCTTTAATATATCGTATGTCATTAGTAAATTGTGCAATGAATTCCATATGTCTAGTTTGTCTCGGACTACGTTCGGTTTTTGAACTCAAAGCATATATCAAAGGCTTGTGATCTGTAAAAACTGTAAATTGTCGTCCTTCTAAAAGATAGCGAAAATGTTTAATGTTCAAATAAATACCTAGCAACTCCCTGTCAAATGCACTGTACTTAACCTCGGATGGAGAAAGTTTCTTAGAAAAGAAAGCTAGTGGCTCTGATTTGTTATCAAACGTTTGATGTATGACACCACCAATTGCCGTAATAGATGCATCCACATTTAAAGAGAGTTTGGCATCTTTGTTAAAATGATTTAACAATATCGTAGACGCAAACTTTTCGTTAATACATTCAAAGGCTTTATTTGTTGTGTCATCCCAAATTAAGGACTTGTCACGTTTCTTAGTTGTTCGATTGATTAAATCGTAGATAACTGCTGTAAACTCAGCTAATTTTGGTACATATCGATGGTAATAATTAACCATGCCTATAAATTTCTGCGCCTGTTTAATAGATTTAGGACGTTGAAAACTACGAATAGCTATCACTTTTTCATCAGAAATATTGCGTCCTAAAAAGTCAACACTTGTAACACCGAAAGTACATTTACTTGGTTTGATATTTAACCCGTACTCTGTTAGGCGTTGGAAAAGTATACGGAGATCTTTAAAATGCTGTTCTTCATTTTCACTTGCAACCAATAGATCATCAATATATGTAAAAACAAAATCTAAACCACTAACTACTTCATTAATAAATCTTTGAAAAGTTTGCGCTGAATTTCTTAGTCCGAAAG
>NW_023461061.1:11309-29314 GCF_013731165.1 Rhagoletis pomonella | reverse complement strand
CTTGTTAACTTGGGGACAATCTTTGGGGATCGCGTGCGTTGTGCTTTGTTGCGCTATTACTTTTTGAGGTTGCGCATTGGTTGGGTGGTGATCATGAGGGATCACTTGCTCTTTATTTTGTGGGGCTGTGGTCATTTGGGTATGACCAGAGCTTTCATGTATCTGTCGATCAGGGTTGATCGATTTCTTAATATTTTCTTTTATGCTAGCCTTTTTGGAATGGCCTTTATTTTAATGAACATGCAGTAACGAGTTATGTCTCTTTTGATAATGCATACATTTGAATGGTGACTTGTACTCTGTAAAGGTGTGACTGAAGGCGAGGCAGTTTCGGCATAATTTATTAGCTTTAACAAATTTTATGCGCCTTTGTGTTGTTAATGTTTTAAATATAGGACATTTTTTCATGGGATGTGATGTGTTGCATAAATAGCAAGAAAACACCATTTTGGAACTTGTCGTAAAGGCCTTTGTTTTACTGTTGAATTTTATTAGATCAGAAGTGTTGCTTACTCGCTTTGGGAATTTCATTTATACCCTTTCTAATACTTGAAATCTGGACGTTAGGAATTCGTTCATTTGAGACCATGAGGGAAGATCTTTTTTGATGGGCAGTGATTGCTCCCAAAGTATTCGGGTATCTCTGGATACGCAAATATGTATTAGAATGGGGTCCCAGCTGTCTGTCAAAACCTCATGGGTATTTAAAATGGACAGACATGTTTTGATTTTGCTGTGAAAATCAATAATTTGTTTACTATCTTCTTCGTGAACACTAGGAAGATTCATTAGAACTTGGATTTGGTTATCCACTAGTATACGTTTATTTTCGTAACGCTCTCTTAATGCTTGCCATGCCAGATCAAAATTCTCGTCGCTAAGAGGGAACTGCTTGACGATTTGACCGGCTTGCCCTTTTGTTTTATACCGGAGGTGGTAAATTCCTGAGCGGATGATAATTGGGGGTGGTTCCGAGAGAAAAGGTTGCCATTCTTCATAAACACCGTGGAAAATCTCTGTATCACATGGCGGGAGTTGCAGATACATGTGAGGATCTTCCTCTATGTGTGAATTCTGTGCTTCTCGAGAGTGAGAGCTTGGGGGACTTATAGCTCGGATCAATTTGAGTTGATCTAAGATCTTCGCTTTAGTCATTTCATAAGTATCAATACTAAATGGATACTTTCCTTCCGCCAACGCCAAAAAATTATTTGGAAGGTCTTCATCATCCTTTAGAAAAAGTGAGTCATATGCGGCTTGTAACCGTGCCCAGAGATTGTCAATAGTTTTTTCTTTTATTTCGAGGACCGACTCAGCGAATTCCTCTATGGGAGACGAGGAGAGTCTGGCACAACATCTCATGAAGCCATCATTTTCAATGTTAAATTTTTGCGCACTCGGGTCATGAGATTTTCCTCTTTCTGAGCTCTTTGCTTCGGTAGAAGTCTGAAGCTTTTCCACTGTTTTCGAGGGAGTTGCTTTCCTTGGAATTTTGGAAATAATTTTGAGGCTTTGTTCAGTTGGCATTTTTATACTTAATTATTTTAGTACGTGAAGGAGGCTCTTGGTGGAGCAATTTGTTGTTAATTGGGTGTTTTTGTGGACTGTATGTATTTAAATGTATGTATATTTGTGACCCGTGAATTTTTCTATCGGGTTTTATTAATTATTTTGGTTTTATATGTATATTTATATATATATTCTTTTCAAAGTGGTTCGAGAGTCAATATATCTTTTTAGGAAATTTTAAATTTGCTACGGGGTTATTACCATCAAATTTACTACTCGGTTCACTTGCTTAATATATCTAAATACTTATACAGGGTGTCTCAGAACTCAACGTCAAGCCGAAACGGGATGACAGGATTGATTGTAACCATCATGAGAAAAATTAGAAAAAAAATCTCTCCCATGCAGTTTGAAAATTATGGGCATTTAAGAAAAACCGAGAAATTTGGTCACACTGTAACAATTTTTCGGTTATTGTGGTTAATTTTTATTATTTTTGTTCATTTAAACTTTGGAACCTTAACCCTAAATAATATTTCTAGAACCTAAGTAAAAAATAATGAGACAATTGCCCCAAGTTTTCTAGAATTAAGACTATTTTTTAAACTATGAATTTAAAATTTTTATCATTTGTCGACTTTGAAAGGCCCTCCTTTAAAAAATGTACTAAAGTGCCTTGGCAAATGCCATTAAGAGTTCGCGCATTTAATCAGAATTGTAAAATGGTACAATACTTGTTAGTTTCAAACTAAAAAAAAAAACCAGTAAAAAAATAAATACCTCAAATAACCCGATTTTTGCTAACTCATTTTACTCAGTTCAAATGTTTTTTATTCGCACAAGCTCTGGGTAGGTTCCTAATTTCACGGCAAAATGATGAGATTGATGGATAGTGGACATGTTTGCCATGAGCGAGCGAGACAGATAGTGACGCCACTTTTACCAAAGTCAACAAATGTAAGTAATATTATTAAAATAATGAAAAATCTTGACCTAGTTTAGTTTAGGTTTATCGGAATAAAAGTCAGATGGGGAAATAACATTTTTATACCCGAGCGCACTTGTGCACAAGGGTATTATAACTTTGTTCACATAACGGTTGTTTGTAACAGGCAAAACGAATCGAGATAGATATAGACAAATGTATACATAAATGCACGACTGTGCACACGATAACTCGAGTAAAAATTGAGATATCTTAATGAAACTTGGTACGTGAACTTCTTTTGGGTGTAGGACGGATGGTATTGAAAATGGGCGAAATCGGACAATAACCACGCCTACGTCCCATATAACGGTAATTTTCAGAAATACGAAAACTGCGATATTTTAGTAACTACTGAAGATTATTCACTCAAAATTGATATTTACAATGAGTTTTAGACGAAAAATAAGAATATTTTAAAATTTTGGCAAATGGGCGTAGCCACGCCCACTTATGGTTACATGTGTATATCTTGGTAACCGCTGCACCAATTTCTTCCAAACTCGGCAAAGTTGTTGGCCTTGATACATCATACTAAATGGCCGAAAATTTAAAAAATCGGACAATAACCACGCCTACCTACCATATAACGGTAATTTTCAGAAATACGAAAACTGCGATATTTTAGTAACTACTAAAGATTATTCACTCAAAATTGATATTTACAATGAGTTTTAGACGAAAAATAAGAATATTTTAAAATTTTGGCAAATGGGCGTAGCCACGCCCACTTATGGTTACATGTGTATATCTTGGTAACCGCTGCACAAATTTCTTCCAAACTTGGCACAGTTGTTGGTCCTAGTACAGCATACTAAATGGCCGAAACTTTTTAAAATCGGACAATAACCACGCCCACATTCCATATAACGGTAATTTCGAGAAATACAAAATCTTCGATAAATCAGTAAATATCAAAGCTAATTTATTCAAAATTGATGGTTGCAACAATTCTTTACCAAGAAATACGTTTATGATAAAATTTTGGAAAATGGGCGTGGCACCGCCCACTTGTGATTACATATATGTATCTCGCTAACCGTTCTAGCAATTTGTACCAAACTCGGTATGGTTACTGCGATTGCCACATAAAAGCAAACCGTTGAAAATTGTTGAAATCGGTCTTAAATTACGGCCGCTTTTCAAATAACAATAAATTTCAGAAATGCTTGAAATTTCAATATGTCGAAATTTAAGGACGCTAATTTACTTAAAATGTATACACCCCGGCTTATCATGTAGCGGTAGCTTTCGGCAAGGTGGAAAACATATCTTTAATACTTGCGCCGGGTATTTAATGTTCGGTTCCGCCCGAACTTAGACTTTCTTACTTGTTTATTACAATAAATGTTCAAATTGTTTACCATCAGGCTCTTTCTCGACTCTTTCGGCTCTTTGCAAAATACGATGTGCTGTGCTTTTGGGTATTCCCGTTCTTTCTTCAATTCCACGAACGGATATACTTGGGTCATCTGCGACCTCTTGCAACACTTCTTCCTCGTAAGGAAAGCGAGCTCTACCTCCAGCCCGTATTTGATTCGGGAAACGGCCGCCCTCTGTGAGTGAACGGTGCACATTAACAAACACGCGGTGATCCGGATAGCGCTCTAAATTTGGATATCTTTCCCGATAAAGTCTAGCGGCGGCGCTTGCGTTGCATCTGCATTCTCCATAAATGAGGTGTATGTTCGCATATTCTTGTGAAGTGTAGCGCGTAGGCATGGTAGATAACAAGGATGCCAACACAAAAGTCCAATTCCAAAAGAGAGAAGCCAAAGATGCCGGTATGTAATCAGCAAAACCAATTCACAAAAATCCAAGTCCAAAAAGTCAAAGTTGTCAGTACTAAATCAACACAAGCGAATACGGAAAGGTGCGTTGTAGACGAATGAGAGAAGCGTACTAACTGCAGTGTTGCCGTTACAGCGTCAGACTGGTGTCAGACTGGTAGCGTAGTCATTTGCATGGTTTGGCGACTGTATCTGTTTCACTCTCACGCGTTTAAACGACGCATCTCCGTCTCACTGCGTGGCGTCACTATCTGTCTCGCTCGCTCATGGCAAACATGTCCACTATCCATCTCTCTCATCATTTTGCCGTAAAATTAAGAACCTACCAAGAGCTTGTGCGTATAAAAAACATTAGAACTGAGTACAATGGGTTACTTGAGGTTTTTATTTTTTTACTCGTTTTTATACCTTTCATGAGCATGAAATGGTATTATAACTTTGGTCCGATGTTTGTAAGTACCAGAACAAAAAGAGATAGACCCATTAAAATGTATACTTATTTGATCAGAACGTCGAGCTGAGTTGATTTATCCATGTCCGTCTGTCCGTCTGTCCGTCTGTTTGTATGCAATCTAGTCTCTCAGTTTTCGAGATATCCGGATCAAATTTGGTAAGTGGGTGTATTTTTATAATGTATTAATCATTTGTCGGAACCGGAAGAATCGGACCACTATAACATATAGCTCCCATACAACTGATTGTTCAGATATGAGATTTTTCGTTATAACTTCTCCATTTATGCAGCTAGGAACATGAAATTTTGCAGTACTTGCACCTATTATCAACAGAATACTTACAGTGGAAATTACAAAGATCGGGTCACTATAACCTATAGCTCCCATACAACTGATTGTTCAGATATGAGATTTTTCGTTATAACTTCTACATTTATGCAGCTACGAACATGAAATTTTGCAGCACTTGCACCCATTATTAACAGAATGCTTACAGTGAAAATTACAAAGATCGGTTCACTATAACCTATAGCTCCCATACAACTGATTGTTCAGATATAAAATTTTTCGTTATAACTCCTCCATTTATATAGCTGGGAACAGGAAATTCCGCACTGTTTTCAATAATTATCAACAGAAAACTTACAGTGAAAATTAAAAAGATCGGATAACTATAGCCTATAGCTCCCATACAACTGATTGTTCAGATATGAGATTTTTCGTTATAATTCATGCATTTATGCAGCTAGGAACATGAAATTTCGCACCATTTTCACTCATTATTAACAGAATACTTACAGTGAAAATAACAAGGATCGGGTGACTACAACATATATCTTCCATACATCTGATTGTTCAGATATGGGATTTTACTGTAAAACTCCTTTATTTGAACAGCTAAAACCGATAAATTTCGTAAGATATTTTATAAATAATAATACAAAGTCTACTGAGAAAATCGTCAAAATCTATGCTGTATAAGCTTTATCTCCTATAGCACTGATTGTTCAGATACCAGTTTTTTCGATATATCTCCTTTATGTAGGAAACTAAACCCAATAAATTGTGTCGGTTTACATACCGATCACATAGCAGTGAAAATCACTTAGATTGGTGCTAATATAAGGTATATCTTCCATACCTCTGTTTGTTCAGATGCGATTTTTTATATAGGTATGTAACTCCTCTATCGATGTATGCAGATGTACTCAAAAGCAGTAATCTGTCAAAGTAAAATTTGCAGATGTTCATGAAAGGTATGAAGCCTTCGGCATAGCCGAAGACAGCGCTGCTCTTACTTGTTTTTTAGTATGAAACTAACAAGTATTGTACCATTTTACAATCCTGATTTAATGCGCGAACTTTTAATGGCACTTGCCAAGGCACTTTAGTACACTTTTTTTAAGGAGGACCTTTCATAGTCGACAAATTATAAAAATTTTAAATTCATAGTGTAACAAATAGTCTTAGTTCTAGAAAACTTGGGGCAATTGTGTCATTATTTTTGACTTAGGTTCTAGAAATGTTATTTAGGGTTAAGGTTACAAAGTTTAATTGAACAAAAATAATAAAAATTAACCACAACAACCGAAAAATGGTTACAGTTTGGCCAAGTTTCTAGGTTTTTCTTAAATGCCCATAATTTTCAAACTGCATGGGATAGATTTTTTTCTGATTTTTCTCATGATGGTTACAATCAATCCTGTCACCCCGTTACGGCTTGGTTTGGTGTGAACAACCAAGTGCGTTAAATGACCAAACAATAGTTAGCACTGCTTGGCATATGTTTGTGCCGCTGCAGTGTACTGAATGTTTATGGGGCGAAAAATAAGCGCAAAAATAAGCCAAAAATATTTCTTAGGAGGTGAGAATATGCTTTTAACAGCTGTGCTTTGTAATGCACGCTAATTTGGTTTGAGGGGGCGCTTGCAATTATGCGCAAAGAGATGATCGCTACAAATATGTACATATGTATTATGTAGGTACATGCATGTATGTACTTATGTAAATACATACGTATATCCAGCCGCTTTTTTGGTAAGCTGAACTGACTTGATATTCTTTAATTTGAGACAATAGAGCTTGCTTTTGGTTTATTAATTTTTTTTTATATTTACGTATGTATGTGTACATGGTGAAATAAATATAAGGTGATGTCACTTACATAACCTCACTTTTTCTGCATGCCAATTGCGGCCATGCATTTTGGGGTAGTAGAAAAAGGGCGAAAAGATTAATATTATTTTTACTACTTTTTGGGTACTGTTTCCAATACATACATATATTAGCGGACCCCACACGAGTTAAATGAAGCTTGCATCAATAAAATATTTTTTCTGTAAGCCAGTGTAATTACAGTTTCATTTTTTCGCTCAAAAGAGATTATTACTACTTAATTTTTATTTTTTCGATCAAATATATTGATTTTAATAATTATTATTCAGTTATATTTTTCTACCTTAAAATTATTATTTGGAATACTTAAAGGCCACACGGTCGTACCACACACATATGATGATGGTTAAAACTTAAAAATATAAGGACTATTTTCCGTCTTTCATTTATTCAAATTGAAAAAAATTAAATTATACCGTTCTCTTTATTTAATTATTCTTGAATTCTACTAAAAATTTCTTATTAGCCCGTATGGAATTTTATTTATATTTTTACCTTAAGTTCTGAAGTACATATATAGCGTACTTAGTTTTTAACCTTAATTTTCGTTAACATTTTAAATCACATTTCTAAATTCTATCACTTATATTACAAACTAATTATGTGTTTAAATTGTTAGACCAAAGTGCATTATCGTAACCATCCGAGGCACTGCTCCAATAATCTGTTGGATATGTATAGTATATATTTTACCACAAATTTACTTACAAAATCACAATTATTAGAAATTGTCGCTCAAATTTTCCAATGAATTTAAAACGAAAAGTCAAAGCAAAAACGAAACAAAGAAACGGTTACTAAATAATAATTGGCAAATACCTAACTCACTGTTTATTCTATGGTGAAAAGTCTTGTTTAATATTATAATAATAATAGATTGGCGCTTACACATATGTTGGTGTTTGGCCGAGCTTCTCCTCCTTGTTTAATATTGCCTGATTATAAAATGGCAATAATATGACCATCGAAAAAGAAAGATTATTAAAAGGCAATAAGATGACCATCGAAAAGGAAAATTAACCTAAAAATGGCAGCGTATTGCGCTTATTTGCAAATAGTACCACTAATTAATACTTATTTGCATGATTTAGTTATTTGCAAATAAAAAATTAACTCAGAGTTTATACGGCACAGTTTACCATTTTGCAAATTGTTATTTGCAAATAATTCGTGGGTATAAACGTACTAAGTGATACCTAGGCATATTTTTTCATTTGTCTGCTCCATTTTTTGTTCCATTTTGCCCAGAAATGAAACTGGAATGAATAGAGTAGGCATTACTGTAACGCTGTATGCCGAAATTGCTAAAATTACAACAACCACCCCCTAAGTGACAACACCTTATTATTATTTCACCATGGTATGTGTACATGTACATATTAAAGTTCTCTATTTTTTTTTTGTTTTTTGCAATGTCAAAAATATACAAGTATGTATATATGTATGTATGTGTGCTAGGTAGGTAGCAATGAAATGTACATACATATGTACGTTATTCTTTTGTCCCTTTAGTCTTTCCCGCTTTCTGACCTCTGCAGTTATTATGTTGATGATGACTTGCGATTCTGTTTGTTGTCACTGGGTAATTGCTGAGCTCCTGATATTGATGTTCATGTTGTTTTTCATCATGACAGGCTATATTTTTTGTTTGCTTCAATTCTGGTTTTGTTGTTAGTTTTAAAGCTGATTTTTCGTTAATATTGTCGCTCTTTTTTGTTTGTTTTCTCTTGTTATGTGATTTTTTTTGTTTTTGATCGTATGTAAAATTTTTTTTTTTTTGTTTTTCAGTTCACTCTTTTTTGTATTTGTTTTAACTTTGGATTTATTAAATGTTTGCTTGTATATGTATGTATGTACACCTTTAAGAGACCCAGTCTAATGTTTACTCCACTTCACTTTTTGTTTGCAATCACTTTCGTCTGTATGTCCATAGGTGCCTTTCCTTATGGCGAAGAAGGACGATAGCAACGCGGTTGTTTTCCACTGCGTTTTGTTTCAAAATGAAAAACACTCGCGTTATTATAAACGTTATAAAGGTTTATTAAATATTATGTTACCAGGCTAGTCTGATCTATGTTTTTAGTGCGAATAAAACTACATTATTCCACTTTCTGGCCCAACGTTTCGCTAAAACATTTTTAGCATCTTCAGGGGCAATCCAGCTTTATTAAATCTGCCACAAACCAAAAATACAAAGGCACATTGTAATTAAAAATTAATGAATATAGCATACAAACATACATATACATATATGGAATTAAAAATTATAAACAACAATTTGAGGACAAAAAACTCACAATGTTTAAGAACTTTGATTAACACCTAAATACAGCGCATCTGTACCATCTTTTGTGGTAGCTTTGTCAATACTAAAATAATAAACATTTTTATTTCTAATCATAAACAAGAAATATAAGCGGCCGCAATGTTGTCCGTATCTTCTTTTCTGTTCATTGTCTTTTTCCTTCTTTGCATTATCCTAAGGCTTTCTAGTGTATATCGGGTTGACTCCCTTCTTTCTTTGTCGATAATCTTTGTGTTTGCGAAATCAGCTGTATGTCCACTTGCTATGATGTGTTGTGATAATGCTGTACTGCTTTTTTGTTTTCTTATATCTACTTCATGTTCGCCTAGTCTAACACCTAAAGGCCGCTTAGTTGTCCCAATATACACTTTTTCGCATTCCTCAATTTCATTTCCCTTACATTTAATTTCATACACTACATTGTTTTGTTGTTGGATATCTACTGAGCACTTAGTTTTTGTGTATATTGACGACAGAGTGTAATTAGATTTGTAGGCAAGTGCTGTGTTTTGTGATTTTGTTATGCTGTGACCAAAATTGCCAGTTAAGTTGGGAATGTATGTTACACTGTAAAATTTCTTAGTAGTTTTTGTTGTGTCTGTGTTCGGTGTTTTATTGGGATGGATGCTTGTTTTCATAACTTCTTGATTTATTAATTCCCGTATTAAGTTTACAGGGTAATTGTTGTTTATTAGGATTTTGTTGATTTTCTCTTTGTTAGCTTCGTGGAATCGTGTGTGGCTTATTGCCAATATTTTATGGATGAGGTTTTTTGCTGTATTTATCTTATATTTTGTTGGTTGCGATGAGTAATAATTAATCAGGCGTCCAGAAGAAGTTGGTTTGGAATACCAGTCAAGTAAAAGATCGTGGTTTTCTCTATGTATACAAACGTCAAGGAAAGGGATTTTTGAATTTTCCTCTATTTCCATCGTAAATTGAAGTTTATTGTGATACTTGTTAAGAATTCCTAGAATGATATTCGCGTCATTGCGTTTAATTATAGCAAAGATGTCATCCACATATTTGGCTATAAATTTAATGTCGATATTGTATTTTTGCTTGAGTTCCGAGATGGTATTGTCTAGTAGGTTGTCCATAATTATGTCCGCTATTGTTGGGGAAATAGGATTGCCCATAGGCATTCCAAACGTTTGTGAATATAGTTTTTTGTTAAACATGAAATAGTTGTTGTCTTTTAGGCAAAATTCTAAAATTTCTTGAAATTTCTTTTTCGGAATATTGGTTTTTTGTTTAACTTGGTCCCATTTGTTCATGACTATTTTTGAGGCTAACATTGTTGGTATATTAGTGAACAAGGACACGACATCAAACGACACTAACATATCTTCATCACACACACGTATATTGGCTAACTTGTCTTTTAGGTTGAAGGAATTCTTAACATTGTATTTATCCGAAATTAACATTTTCAAAAACTCTCCGATGTATTTGGACAGCTGGTATCAGGGGACCATAAACGAGGAAACAATAGGACGAAGAGGAACATCGAGCTTATGAATTTTAGGCAATCCATGAAGTCTAGGCGCTGTGGCTGCGGTGCATGTGAGCTGTTGCTTTTCTCTAAAGTTAATGTGTTTGCCTTTGTAAAGTTCGTCCACTATTTTGTTGTTTTTTCTTTGCAGAGCATTCGTAGGGTCACTTCTTATTGCTTTGTATGTGTTTTTGTCGTCCATTAATTTGTTCATCTTGTCTAGGTACTCTGTTTTATACATAGCTACACATTAACCTTAGAGAAAAGCAACAGCTCACATGCACCGCAGCCACAGCGCCTAGACTTCATGGATTGCCTAAAATTCATAAGCTCGATGTTCCTCTTCGTCCTATTGTTTCCTCGTTTATGGTCCCCTGATACCAGCTGTCCAAATACATCGGAGAGTTTTTGAAAATGTTAATTTCGGATAAATACAATGTTAAGAATTCCTTCAACCTAAAAGACAAGTTAGCCAATATACGTGTGTGTGATGAAGATATGTTAGTGTCGTTTGATGTCGTGTCCTTGTTCACTAATATACCAACAATGTTAGCCTCAAAAATAGTCATGAACAAATGGGACCAAGTTAAACAAAAAACCAATATTCCGAAAAAGAAATTTCAAGAAATTTTAGAATTTTGCCTAAAAGACAACAACTATTTCATGTTTAACAAAAAACTATATTCACAAACGTTTGGAATGCCTATGGGCAATCCTATTTCCCCAACAATAGCGGACATAATTATGGACAACCTACTAGACAATACCATCTCGGAACTCAAGCAAAAATACAATATCGACATTAAATTTATAGCCAAATATGTGGATGACATCTTTGCTATAATTAAACGCAATGACGCGAATATCATTCTAGGAATTCTTAACAAGTATCACAATAAACTTCAATTTACGATGGAAATAGAGGAAAATTCAAAAATCCCTTTCCTTGACGTTTGTATACATAGAGAAAACCACGATCTTTTACTTGACTGGTATTCCAAACCAACTTCTTCTGGACGCCTGATTAATTATTACTCATCGCAACCAACAAAATATAAGATAAATACAGCAAAAAACCTCATCCATAAAATATTGGCAATAAGCCACACACGATTCCACGAAGCTAACAAAGAGAAAATCAACAAAATCCTAATAAACAACAATTACCCTGTAAACTTAATACGGGAATTAATAAATCAAGAAGTTATGAAAACAAGCATCCATCCCAATAAAACACCGAACACAGACACAACAAAAACTACTAAGAAATTTTACAGTGTAACATACATTCCCAACTTAACTGGCAATTTTGGTCACAGCATAACAAAATCACAAAACACAGCACTTGCCTACAAATCTAATTACACTCTGTCGTCAATATACACAAAAACTAAGTGCTCAGTAGATATCCAACAACAAAACAATGTAGTGTATGAAATTAAATGTAAGGGAAATGAAATTGAGGAATGCGAAAAAGTGTATATTGGGACAACTAAGCGGCCTTTAGGTGTTAGACTAGGCGAACATGAAGTAGATATAAGAAAACAAAAAAGCAGTACAGCATTATCACAACACATCATAGCAAGTGGACATACAGCTGATTTCGCAAACACAAAGATTATCGACAAAGAAAGAAGGGAGTCAACCCGATATACACTAGAAAGCCTTAGGATAATGCAAAGAAGGAAAAAGACAATGAACAGAAAAGAAGATACGGACAACATTGCGGCCGCTTACATTTCTTGTTTATGATTAGAAATAAAAATGTTTATTATTTTAGTATTGACAAAGCTACCACAAAAGATGGTACAGATGCGCTGTATTTAGGTGTAAATCAAAGTTCTTAAACATTGTGAGTTTTTTGTCCTCAAATTGTTGTTTATAATTTTTAATTCCATATATGTATATGTATGTTTGTATGCTATATTCATTAATTTTTAATTACAATGTGCCTTTGTATTTTTGGTTTGTGGCAGATTTAATAAAGCTGGATTGCCCCTGAAGATGCTAAAAATGTTTTAGCGAAACGTTGGGCCAGAAAGTGGAATAATGTAGTTTTATTCGCACTAAAAACATAGATCAGACTAGCCTGGTAACATAATATTTAATAAATTACGAACTGATCGGACAATAAAACATATAGTTATAAAGGTTTATTTATTAAAAAATATTGTTGAAGCATACACATAAGTATATATGTAACAAAAATATATATATGTTCGATACTTTGCGGTAGCCGTTTCCCCGTGTGCGCGCGGTGATACGGTTGATTTTGGAGGACAGTATAGCCCTGTATGCAGGTCTCAAGAAAACGGTCAAGAAAAAATTGTCATTATTTCGTATGTGTGTCCAAGGAATTTTGACATTTTTGATACCTCACAGCCTGTTGCCTCACTCTTTCCTCAAGAAATAATGGAACGGGCATATATTTCTGTTGCAAACCTGGGTTGCCTTGTGCTCTTTTTTCACACAAAACTTTAGAAAACCGTAGTAGAAAGCGTAGTAAATTTCTTAAGAACAGCGTACTGTCGTAAGGAAATTTGACTCAAGAAAATTTCTTAGCCATTTCTTGTACGTCATTTTATATGGAGTTTTTGCTTTTCTTGAGAGCTGCATACAGGCCTTATATACAGTCATGGTGAAATGAACTGAAGGTGGCGCATTCCAGAAACCGCTACTTTGGTTTTGCCGACTTTGACATTCATGGCAATACGTAAACAAACTTTTTGTTTAGAAACAAGTGCAAACGTATTGTGTACTTTCAAGTGAAAAATCTAAGTAATTCGTGCGTTCTGAAGTAAAAAACGTTTTATTTGTAATAAAAACTTTATAAAAATGTCGTGTCGTGTGTTGAATTGCAGCAGCCGTAGGGGTAAAGCCCCCAAATGCAGTTTCTTTTTCGTTTCCCCGCGACGACGCCTTGGCGAGAAAGTGGGTAGAGTTCTGCCGGCAGGAGAAGCCTTAAAATTTAGACACCAGCGTAATATGCATGAAGCACTTTACGGACCACTTTTAAACACGACATGTTAAGTTGAAAACGTTGAAATACCACAAATTACAAATTAAAATCGGAGGTAAGCAAGCATCGACCACTTTCTGCAGGAAAACATATGCTGCAACAAGATATTATCACTTTTTCGACACCTGCAATACAAATACAAAAATTCTAAATAGTTAATTAATAAGACCTATTCTTTTGAACACATTTCAATAGTGGTTGTATATTTTTTGTTAACGTAGTGCTTAATTTGCTATATTCAAAGATGGCTTGAGAAATTGGTGAATCAAGAAGAAAACACGTTTTCTCACTGCAAATTCACAACTGTCAACTCATTGTTCTTCGCCATATTCTTTGTTTACCCGTTGCCACAAATGTCATTCCGCGAGAATGCGCAATCTTGTATTCTATCGTTCTTGATATGCAGTAATAAACCTTTTTGAGTACTCCTCGGGGGTAAAATGTGAGAAGGAGCATGAATTTTGCTGCATGCAAAATTACTGTGGTATGAAAGGCAGCAACAACCGTACTAAGGCAAAGTGGCACAGATAATTTTGTAAAGAAACGCTTGTCTTATCATTTTAAAAAGATAATTGCTATTTATTTTCCAATATTCAGATATCCAGCTTGTAACCTGAGGCAGTGGCTTGTGAGGCTCACTAAAATCTACTCATCATATTGGAGCAGCTCCGGGTAATGGATCATTGAATGTGTTGGTTGAACTTATGATCACCATAACCAACGCAGTCTCCTACCAAATGCGTGTCTTGAATTTATACGGTAGCAATTCATAGTAGTTGCTATTATATGTGTGTATTTGTGACATTCCAAACTTTGATGTTGAGTATTTTTGACGAGTTCAGCTCAAACTTTGGTGTGCTTAATGAGCTGTCTGGGCGGATGCGCTGGCAGGCATTGAAGTCTCTATAACTAAAAAAAAACTTTTTTTTTGGAAAACTTATATATATTCGGAAATTTAGACTTTTCCTTGATAAATTCTCAAAATTCACGTTTTTAATAAAAATACGATGTGAGTTTCCAGTTTATAGAAACACAAGCGTTAATTATTAACTATTGGTATTATTCTTAATTAAGCATTGATATTATACTTAACCTACACTTTGTTCATAAATAACACAATTATATATATTTTATCCTCGAAAAGACCTTTCTCTAATCATGAGGCGAAATTCCCCACAGTAAGGTTGCCGTGCGCGCAAAAGAAAAACACTGCATACTACCCAAAAGTACTCCTCGGGGACCAATTGGTGAAAAACTGCGAAGAGGTTTATTACTGCATATACTGTGTTTTGGAGTGTCCTTCTTTCTCCACTTTCTTTTGGTTGTACCGAGAAAGTTGAAAAGCAGAGAAGGCATTAGGGTGCTCCTTCATTACAATCGGTTGATTGTACACTGCCCATTGCTGATGTAGAACGGAGATGGGCACCGCTTTGCCAACGAGCAAAACTCTTTTAAGCTTTCTATATATTTTGTATAGACGCGAGCAGAGTAAAATCTCTCTCTGCCCGTCACTGATGTAGACTTATAAGAAAATGTTTCTTAAATGGCAGTTTACTTGAAATTTTTAATTCTTGTCATTTAAACTAGAGGGGATACAAAAGACCGTTGGTTCTTTTCCTCCACTATTTAACCCTGCGCTAGAGTATATGTTTTACTGTACGAGGGAAGAAGGCAGATAATATTGTAGGGGATTTCATATTTCATTTTTCTTCTTACTTCATTTGCTGCTTACAATGATGTAGCAAGGATAATATAAATGAGTTAGCAATTTTAACTTAAACTTTAAAAATCTTACATCATACAAAAAAATACTCATTTTGAAGATATTTTCAGTGTATAATTTTCCCTTTTTAAAAAATCTTGCTTTTTAGGATTTCTAATAAAAAACAACTCAGAAAATCGTAATTTTCAAGATAAAGCTTGACTTATGGCAACGTTGACAGCAAGTAAAGATGAAGTTCGAAAAAAAATGTTGTCACTGCGCAGCAGAAACCTAATTTTACACCGCTGTAGTAGTATACAGAATAACAGCAAAGAAATGTATGATTTTTGGCTTCATGCAAATTCTGCACAAAACAAAACTCAACTATATTATGTAGCATGTCTCGTCGTTGTATTTAAGTCTTATATGTATTTAAGTCAACTATGTTAGTTCAACAGATCAACATTCAATCAATTGAGATATACGGTTGACAAACGGGCTCGCTTATTTCCATAAACAGCCTTTATTTGCTTTGACTCACGCATTTTCCTCTTTAAAATGCGCATAAGCACCCGAACTAATGCACGAAGTTTTTGGGAATTAACTCGGATCTGGGCAGTTTTCGTTGACAACACTGGTAAAAACGGCCAGCTATTGTCTTTTGTACAAGTAAGAAAACAAAGCACGCGTGTTCCGCGTCCGCGGTAGCCGAGTGGTAAGAGTTACGGGCTACATGCCTGTAGCTACCAGGTTCGATCCTCGGTTGGAGCGATTTACAAAAAATTTTTTGTTTCTATTATTTATTTTATATTTTTTTATTTTATTTGATCTATATATTTAGCTTTACTTTATTTTATTTTCATTTGCTTTATTTTATATCACATTTTTTATTTTACTATTAGTTAATTTAAATTTTTAGAGTTGAATTTTAATAAAAAGTCAACAACAACCAACTGAAAGCAACGTAAAAAAATATAGAACTTATAAAAAAAAAAGAATTAAAACGAAGTAAATGAAAATTCAACTGGCCGTGGGACTCGAACTCACAACCTTGCGGCTCGTTTATTAGCATAACTGCCATCTGTTAGGTCAAAAGTATTATGCGCATATGTGTGCCAGATTATATGCATAAGCTTTGCCGTCTGTCACAGATTTTAGACTTAAATACAAGCATACATATGTGCATAACTACCCTGCAGCAAAATTTAGAGACAGTCTGGCAAAGCGCTAGTTCCGCCCTACAAATTTCAGAACTGTATCTGAACTACTGTAAAAGGGATGCAGAGCTGGACGGTTGAAACTCATGTGGTGCTAGTTGCGCTGTCATCAATGTTACTCATCCTGACAAAAGCTGACAAAAGATGCACAAATATACCACACTATATATTTTCAATTTTCTTAGACCCTTAAACTAATAGCAAACTGTTTTCGTTTATTTAATATTTAATTCCCTTGTTTATGGGGCAACCGATAAAATATTTCCAACAAAAGTCGTTATTGGTAACACTAATGCCATTTTTATACATATAGGTATAAAATTTAGTGCAGAATATAACCATAAAATTTAGTTACGCTACACATAACAGCAAAAGTCTACGTACACTATTTCCTTTTTAAGTATCCACAGTATATTGAGAGCTAAAATTTGTTTGTTACTATTTTATAAAAAAAAATGATCATGCTTAAGACAAAATCATATAAACCCAGTTTTCAAGCTTCATACAAAACAAGGGAAAAATTAACGATTTTCTTCAAAATTTTCGACCTGTTAATCAGATTAAAAAAAAACAAGTAAGAAAGTCTAAGTTCGGGCGGAGCCGAACATTAAATACCCGGCGCAAGTATTAAATATATGTTTTTTTACCTTTCCGAAACCTTCCGCTAGATGGTAAGCCGGGGTGTATCAATTTTGAGTAAATTAGCGTCCTTCAATTTCGAAATATTGAAGTTTCAAGCATTTCTGAAATTTACCGTTATATGAGAAGCGGCCGTTATTTTAGCCCGATTTCAATAATTTTCAACGTTTTGCTTATATGTGGCAAGCACAATAACCACACCGAGTTTGGTACAAATTGGTAGAACGGTTACCGATATACTTATATATGATCATAAGTGGGCGGTGCCACGCCCATTTTCAAAAATTTTACCATAAACGTATTTCTTGGTAAAGAATTGTTGCAGGCATCAATTTTGAATAAATTAGCTTCAATATTTACTGATTTATCGAAGATTTTGTATTTCTCTGAATTACCGTTATATGGGATGTGGGCGTGGTTATTGTCCGATTTAAAAAAGTTTCGCCGATTTTTTATGCTGTACCAAGGCCAACAACTGTGCCAAGTTTGGAAGAAATTGGTGCAGCGGTTACCAAGATATACACATGTAACCATAAGTGGGCGTGGCTACGCCCATTTTCCAAAAATTTACAATATTCTTATTTTTCGTCTAAAAGTTATTGTAAATATAAATTTTGAGTGAATAATCTCCAGTAGTTACTAAAATATCGCAGTTTTCGTATTTCTGAAAATTACCGTTATATGGGAAGTAGGCGTGGTTATTGAGCGATTTTA
>NW_023461061.1:0-6309 GCF_013731165.1 Rhagoletis pomonella | reverse complement strand
GTCTTTTAGTTATGGTCCTGACCAGATCCCCACTTGTTTTCTTAGAATTTGTGCTGATTATCTCTATGAGCCGTTAACAGCCTTATTTAATTTGTCTCTTAAAGAGGGCGTTTTTCCAACTGTATGGAAGGAATCGTTCATAACCCCCTTACATAAAAGCGGTAGCAGGTCTTCAGTGGAGAACTACCGGGGCATAGCTAAGCTTTCTGCAATTCCTAAATTATTTGAAGCAATTATAACAAATCGGTTGACGCATTCTATCACTTCAAGCATTTCATACAGTCAACATGGATTTTGCAAGGGCAAATCAACTTCTACAAATTTACTTGAATTAACATCCTATATCTCAAAAGCATTTAGTGAGAGCAAAACTGTTGATGTTATATATACTGATTTCAGTAAAGCATTGACAAAGTGTGCCACTCGTTGCTCATCTATAAACTTGATCTTCTTGGTCTTCCACCTAATTTTCTACGTTGGATCTCTTCATACCTCTATGATAGATCACAAAGGGTATTGTTTAAAAATACTATCTCTGACGTCATTGATGTTACTTCAGGAGTCCCTCAGGGTAGCCACCTAGGCCCGATTCTGTTCTTGCTTTTTATAAACGATATTTCTACAGATATAAAATTCTCCAAAATTTTAATGTATGCAGTTGATGTAAAACTTTATAAATCGTACGTTTCAATTGAAGAAAGGTCTTTGCTACAATCAGACTTAAACAGCATGGCTTACTGGTGTAAAGTAAATCTTATGCCTCTAAATCTTAAGAAATGTAAAGTAATGTGCTTCTCGCGAAGAGCTGTTCTGCCAGTTTCTTATATAATAGGTAACCATAACCTGGAACAGGTATACAATTTTGTGGACCTTGGTATCACAATGGATCCTAAGCTTAATTTTAATCTTCACATTAATGTGACAGTCAACAAGGCTAAAGGTGTACTTGCATTTGTGAAACGATGGTCAAAAGAATTTAGTGACCCTTATATCACTAAAACCCTGTTTACAACATTAGTTAGGCCGATTCTGGAATACGGCTCGGTGGTTTGGAATCCAAGGTATCAAATTTACTCAGACAAGATAGAATCAATTCAAAAACAATTCCTACTTTTTGCTTTAAGAAATTTCCGATGGGATTCTCAATATAGTCTTCCACCTTCTACGAGTCGCTTAAAACTTATTAACCTTCCTACACTTGCCAGTCGCAGGGAAATGCTTGGTATAATTTTTATGGTTAAATTACTGACAGGCTCAATTTCAAGTCCGTCTCTTCTGGCTGATGTAAGCTTTAATGTTCCCTCACGCGTATCAAGACACTTTTGTCCCATATTTCTGAAAGCTTGTAAAACCAATTTTGAATTGCACGACCCACTCCGTTGCTTATGCCAGGATTTTAACTCTCATTCCAGCACGTTTGATATATCAGATCCGCTTTTCAGCATTAAGAAAGCGATACTCTCCTCTCTCAATAAGTGAATTATTGACATAAATACATAAAATCAGCTGATGAATTTAATTCTGTAGCTGAACAGTTTTAGATCTCGACACTTAACAAACTCCTGCCTATCGTGACTCGGCACAAAAAATTTAAAATATTGGTTCCGTACGTCATGCGGACTGCGCCCCTCGTGCGGATGGGCGGGAATGGAGGGTAAAAACCATTGGGATATTATTATATGTAGATCAGCTAGAAAAAATCCAAAACCATATGACGTAACTTATCTTAGTTACACGTTCTTTAAAAGCTTTAACAGAGTTCAATTCTTTAATAGCATTCGTCCCGGTCGCGGCAAAGAATCTGCTAAAGTAACTGATATACGAGCCCTACGGTATACACCAAGTGGCGACGTACATATCAAACTAGATTCTCCAACGAATGGGAAGTAATACCGCAAAGAAAATCCCCAGTAACTGTTTCCTTGCCGTTTTCTCACCTTCCGAATTTTACGAGAGTAGGCGTACGATTGCTCGCAGAAAGTATGAGATCTCCAGTATTTCAAACGATTACTTCCTGAAGATTACCACGCCTACTATAACAATTTACCTCATGATTGAATAATATGTATCATACTTTCTACTTCTAGTTACTAATATACATATGTTTTATAAACTGCCTATTTTTGTTGCAATAAACGGAAGAATAAATCTGTTGTGTTTTTTATATATGCATACTTGTTTTTATCTATGGAATACTTTTTTAATTAACATTTAAATTGAGCTCGTAATCACAAAAAATAAAATAGAAACAATTTTATTCATACAAAAAACCTGCTAAATCCACTTCAATTTTGAAAATACAAAAACTAAAACCTGCTAAGTTAGAAATTCGCCAATAAAACCATAAAAACGCAATTTTTTCATTCGTTCTGGATTAGGGCCATAGAACGTCGCGCGATTAACAAACTATATGTAGGATTTGCCCCTTAGACTAAGAGTTAAAGATATATTTAGTTTTTTGCCTCTACAGTAAAATATGTTTTTTTGGTCGTTAGCAGGTTTACACTCTAAGGCGAAGATATATTCTTAATTCGGTGGCGGCGAGTCTATGTATTACATTTCAATACATTTAATACATCATTTTGCACACGAATTAGTTTAGATTTTTAATTATAAGTAACACAGAAATACACGTTATACGTAACAAATATAAATTGTTTTAAAGAATAACGGTTTTAGAAAGTGAAGGAATAACCGACACTTTATATTCCTAATTTTAAAGCACAGTTTATCTAAAAAAGTAAATTAGGGCACAACAAATAGCTATCTAAACATAAAATGAAGTATTTTTATACCCGAGCAAGGTATTATAACTTTGTTCACATAACGGTTGTTTGTAACAGGCAAAACGAATCGAGATAGATATAGACAAATGTATACATAAATGATCAGAATGAAAAGAGAAATCGATTAAGCGGTGACTGTCTGCCCGTCCGTCCGTCCGTCTGTGCACACGATAACTCGAGTAAAAATTGAGATATCTTAACGAAACTCTGCACGTTCACTCCTTTCGGGCGTAGGACGGATGGTGTTGAAAATGGGCAAAATTGGGCAATAACCACGCCTACCTCCCATATAACGGTAATTTTCTTTCGGGCGTAGGACGGATGGTGTTAAAAATGGGCAAAATTGGGCAATAACCACGCCTACCTCCCATATAACGGTAATTTTCAGAAATACGAAAACTGCGATATTTTAGTAACTACTGGAGATTATTCACTCAATATTGATATTTATAATAATTTTTAGACGACAAATAAGAATATTATAAATTTTTGGAAAATGAGTGTAGCCACGCCCACTTATGGTTACATGTGTATATCTTGGTAACCGCTGCACCAATTTCTTCCAAACTTGGCACAGTTATTGGGCTTGGTAGAGCATATAAAATGGCTGAAAATTTTTAAAATCGGACAATAACCACGCCCACATCCCATATAACGTTAATTTGGAGAAATACGAAATCTTCGATAAATCAGTAAATATTAAAGCTAATTTATTCAAAATTGATGCCTGCAACAATTCTTAACCAAGAAATACGTTTATGATCAAATTCTGAAAAATGGGCGTGGCACCGCCCACTTATCATCACACATATGTATCTCGGTAACCGTTCTACCAATTTGTACCAAACTCGGTATGGTTATTGTGCTTGCCACATAAAAGCAAAACGTTGAAAATTATTGAAATCGGACTAAAGTTGAGGCCGCTTTCCATATAACGGTAGATTCCAGAAATGCTTGAAACTGCAAGGACGCTAATTTACTCAAAATTGGTACACCCCGGCTTACCATGCAGCGGTAGCTTTCGGAAAGGTGAAAAACTTATATTTAATATTTGCGCCGGGTATTTAATGTTCGGCTCCGCCCGAACTTAGACTTTCTTACTTGTTTATTTACAAACTGTATGCGTGCTTTTTTAATTACAGTATTAAAAGAAAAGACGCTGTGGCAGATGCTCAATATTAAAATTAATATAGTAAAATTTAAGTTTTCTATTTTCTAAGTTTAAAGATTGAAAGTTTGAACGACAGTGAAAATTTTCTGTTTAAATGACGAACCACAATAATCACATAAATCTAAAATTTCCAAAATTACAAAGTTGAAATAAACACAGTAAAATAAAAGGTAATAACACAAATATAGACCCTACAATACTCCCCCTTCTAGAGAATTAATGTTATATAAATTAAAAGTAACTCGTTTCTTATTCGATGTTGTGCTATTCATTGTATTAGTGTTTGTTTCTGGTATTAGTTCTGTTTCAATGATTGCTGGTTTTAGTCTGTCTATCGGAATTGTTTTAACCTCATTATCTACTTCAAGTTTGAAATATTTTTTGTTTTTTTCAACAACCTTATAAGGTCCTTCGTATGGTTGTTGCAATGATCTTTTATTAGTAACACGCATATAAACAAATTTACAAGTCTCCAAATCCTTTGGTATATATACACCAGTATCAGAATTTTGATTATGCCTTAAATTTGATTTAATATTTTTAAAATGTTCCCGTAAACTGCCTAAAACTTCAATTGGGGAAAATTTTTCTTCAGATGGAACCACAAGTTCACCGGGTAGGCGTAAATTTTGCCCAAAAACCATCTCAGATGATGTGGCTGAAAAACTGCATCGATCGTAAACCCAGAAGTATTATCGGCAGCTGATCATACCAATTGTTGATTCCATGTCTAGCCATGATCGTAGCTTTTAACTGCCTGTGAAACCGTTCTACCATACCATTCCCTTGGGGATGATATGCAGAAGTTGTAACGTGATGACTACCAAGCAATTTTGTTAGTTCCGAAAACAATTTTGACATAAACTGAGTACCCTGATCTGTAGTGATTTTTAACGGTACCCCAAAACGTGAAACATATTCTCTAAAAAGTTTATTTGCAACCACTGCCGCTGAAATGTCCTTTAATGCGTATGCCTCGGGCCAACACGTGAACCTGTCAACTATTTTAAAAATGTAACGATGTCCTTTCGATACAGGAAGAGGTCCAACAATATCTAAATGAATATGATCAAATCTACTTTTGGGAATCGGAATTTTAATTACTGGAGATTTAGTGTGACGATTAACCTTCGATTTTTGACAATTTATACATCATTTTGACCAAATATTAATTTCTTTGTGCATTTTTGGCCAATAGTACTTTTTAATAATTAGACGACGTGTAGCTTTTGTACCAGGATGTGTAATGCCATGTAACATATTAAACACTGTCTGGTGTTATTTCTTCACGTCTAAGAAGTAGGATGTTGCGTAAACAATTTGGAACAAATGGCCTAGGATTCTCACCTGTCATTTCACACCAAATAATAAAATTTAAAAGTGGAATTTGAATTAATTTAAGGTTATGTGATGTGTCTCCAGATTTTAATGTGTTTAGTTCCCCGTCCTGTTCTTGTTCATTTTGTAAAAATTTGAAATTCAGTTCTCGAGATAATGTGTCAGCTATAATGTTCTCCTGTCCTTTAATATATCGTATGTCATTAGTAAATTGTGCAATGAATTCCATATGTCTAGTTTGTCTCGGACTACGTTCGGTTTTTGAACTCAAAGCATATATCAAAGGCTTGTGATCTGTAAAAACTGTAAATTGTCGTCCTTCTAAAAGATAGCGAAAATGTTTAATGTTCAAATAAATACCTAGCAACTCCCTGTCAAATGCACTGTACTTAACCTCGGATGGAGAAAGTTTCTTAGAAAAGAAAGCTAGTGGCTCTGATTTGTTATCAAACGTTTGATGTATGACACCACCAATTGCCGTAATAGATGCATCCACATTTAAAGAGAGTTTGGCATCTTTGTTAAAATGATTTAACAATATCGTAGACGCAAACTTTTCGTTAATACATTCAAAGGCTTTATTTGTTGTGTCATCCCAAATTAAGGACTTGTCACGTTTCTTAGTTGTTCGATTGATTAAATCGTAGATAACTGCTGTAAACTCAGCTAATTTCGGTACATATCGATGGTAATAATTAACCATGCCTATAAATTTCTGCGCCTGTTTAATAGATTTAGGACGTTGAAAACTACGAATAGCTATCACTTTTTCATCAGAAATATTGCGTCCTAAAAAGTCAACACTTGTAACACCGAAAGTACATTTACTTGGTTTGATATTTAACCCGTACTCTGTTAGGCGTTGGAAAAGTATACGGAGATCTTTAAAATGCTGTTCTTCATTTTCACTTGCAACCAATAGATCATCAATATATGTAAAAACAAAATCTAAACCACTAACTACTTCATTAATAAATCTTTGAAAAGTTTGCGCTGAATTTCTTAGTCCGAAAG
>NW_023461060.1:0-29318 GCF_013731165.1 Rhagoletis pomonella | reverse complement strand
AATTCGTTAAGAGAGGAATAGCGGTCCGAGATCGGCGCAACCTTTGTATTCTCTCAATCGTGACGCAAAGTCTTGCTACTTAAGTACATATATAATCAATAATAGATGTAGCACTAATTGTCAATGATTTTTGAACTTCCGCTTCGCAGTATAAGCTTAGCTTTCACAAATTTTATTGAAATACATTTCATGTCCCTATTGAAAACATCTTTCAGCTTTTCTTTTTTAAAGAAAAAGTTTATGTCGAGCTTTCGCCAAAGCTTACACTATGCTCTCTGCGCTTAAGCAAGTAGCAAAGTTTATATTCGGCAAGAAAAAAAAAATAGTTTGTCAGCTTTTATTACGTAATTTTCAAGATTATCAAAATTTAAATAATTTTGCGGCTCTTTCAAGTGCGAAAAATGTGGAAACCTGAAAAAAACTCTCGAAGCTTTTTCAGGTTTAATTAAATTTCCTCTATATAAATTTCCTTTAACTGTACTGTGTTACGCTAATTCTTATTTAAGTCTTAAGCTTTTGCCTCGCATTATAGCTATGTATACTAAGCTTTTAATGTGGCAAACTTTTACTAAGTCCTCCCTCATTTTTCTTTTGTTTTTAATGAAATTCTATCTAGCTATAAAAAAAAAATGAATTTGTAAAAGCTTTCAGCCTTTTTCCGAAGTTTTTTCTGAAATCTTTCGTGATTGCATAAAAATAAGTATAAACCTCTTTCGTTTAAAGCTTTAACGGCCCCAAATCTTCACTAGCTTTTGATTCTTTAAATATTTAGGAAAACTCTTTTTTAATTGAGAAAAGTTGCTCTTAGGTTTCAAACACGTTATGCATACAAATGTATTTATTAGTAGGAATTAAGCTCTTGCCATTTCTTAAGCGTGCTGCGCTTTAAGATAGTAATTTTCCTGTATCCACGTTCAAAATTCATAATTGCAGAAATTTGAATTAATACCACGTTGATTTTGAGCCCTATAGCTTTAATACTTACGAAGTGGAAGCGACCAAAACGTAGCAAGCTTTCTACAGATTTAATTTCAGTGAGAGAGAGCTTTTACCTAATGCGCGTTCATATCAAATCTATAGAAAGCTTTAAAAACCAGCTCCCGTAGGCAATTTTTTATAGACCATTTACGACTAGAAAGAGTTTCTTGACTCGTGACTGTTTCTGTGTTGTTTATAGACCAGTTACCACAAGAAAGATATTTAATTTGGGGGACGCCTTTAATCAATCGACAAAAGCTTTAAAAAGCTTCTATTGCGAATAATGTTTGCGTGGTTGCTGTCTAATTACGATTATTCACGACCTAAACATATTCCACTAGAGCTTTGTAAAGATTTCTGCAGGTTCTATATGGGCGTGTCTGAAAAAAGCTCTCTCTTTCACAAACTTCAGTCAAGGTTTTGAATGAAAACAACAACACCCGCTTTTTTCAACACCTGTTAGCATTTTTAATGTTCATACGCTGACACTTTTCTACACTTAAGATTGACAATTAAGTGTTTAGTGTCACAACTGTCAAAACACACCACACGCAACAGTGTAGCCATTTTTATGTTCCCCTAAATCGTTTTAAGAATTGTTCATAAAATTAAAATGTAATTCTTCGTGATCAACTGGTCGCAACAAATGTTGGCGGCAATTTTTTGCTTAGATTTTCAAAAAATTTTACAACTTCTACATAAGCAATTTCCTTCTCTCGTCTCTCCTTCTCCTCCGTTTAACTACCCTCCTGCTGCGGCATAAACAGTGTGGCAAGTTGGCTTTTTTACGACTGTCTACAAATGCATAAAGTTTATGAGCGCAAACCATTTCACCGATTGTTTCACTTGCAAATACAACACTTTTATGCGCGCATATGTCCATGCGTGCGTGTATGTGTGAAGCTAGATTTTTATAGCGCGAGTAATTTTGAAAAAAAAAAAAACAAAAACAATAAAAGTTAAAATCATAAACATTTGCGTGCATAGTGTTCTGTTGATTTGTCAAGTGCTTTTGGGAATATTCACATTGACTAGATTTGAACTCAAATCGAAGTGTTCTAATGCCGTCGTTATGGCTGTCATAAAGGCATCTTCCATGTGCCACTAACAAAATAAATCGTTTATAGTTTATGGTTTATAGCGGTAAAACTCTTGTTTGTGTGCATGTGAGCTAGAAAAATTAGTGAAATGTGATTTTTATATTTTCATAGTTTTTTGATTGCTAATTTTTATTTGACTAGGTTTCTTTTTTTGTTGCTTTTAATTTTTTTGCTGTGCTGCACTTTTTATTGCATTTATGAAAAATTTTGATGTGCTTGATGATATCTCAGACAATGGCACATCTGATAGACATCGCAAAGCAGCAACTATGTGCTCCATTCCCTGAAATGCCTAATGAGGCACGAGTGGTTGAATGTTTGGTAGGGTTTTTGCTGTTGTTGTTGTTGCTGTATTTTTATGGTGAACGTTGTAAAAAAATTTTCATGGGTCACATTTTTAATGACATTTTAACTAAGCTTGGTTTATGTGCTATAAAATGGTTTATGGCAACAGGCGACATAAGCATGTGTATGCGCTAAATATACCGATTTTGCGCGCGTGTGTGTGAGTGTACATATGTATGTAGAACTTCCAGGCCACAGTGTGACATATGCCAGTCAGTAATAGGAAGCTGTAAAAATTTGTTCTGCTGCTGTTTGTAATGGCTTTTTTCTTTCCTTCTTCTTCATTTGCCAGCTCCTTAATGACTAAGTACGTCTGTTTTGGTAATTAGTGTTGGATGGGAAGAGAGGAATCTTATTTCTAGAAATCTTATGATCGTTAAAAATTGGGAAGCAAATAATAATTAGATATTTATTTTTTTTTTGCTCCTGAGATGGACTTTCGCTATAATTGGGCACTAGCTTTCTGCTGTAAGCTGAGAGCATCGATAATTAATTTGGACCAAGAAATAATATTGATAGTGGTTGTAAATCACGCTAGTTATGAAGGCATTTGCTTGAGAGAATCTGCATATAGTTAGTTGAGTATGCCCAGTGCATGTGAAAAGTATAAAAGCACAAACATATTTGCTAAAAAGCTTTCAGAGTGCCACTTTATTTTAGTCGTGCGCTAAATGCATAAAATTTGGCTTGAGCAGGACTTGATTGGTTGGTTGAAGTGCTTCCAAAGTTGTCACTCAGGATTCAAAATTTGTGCATATCGCTTATTTTAGCACGAGAGAAATCAGCTACAATCTTAAATACTTCCTACTAAGCAGCTGTTCCATCTTGTATTTATTGACTTGGTATCAGTAGATTTAAAGTTCTGCTGGATTTCTTGAGTAATTAACCGCTCTTTCTTTCCTGCTGGTACTGTTATTTATTGTCCCAAGGGCCACAGGTACGTCCCGGAACTTCAACCTGAAATATGCCTGATTTACACCAAAATCTGCGGAATAGACTCCTGTTCATTCACCGCAGACCTGTCAGTTAGAAACACATGGCTTGGCCGGCCTCTTCTTCATGCAGTCCGTAGTTTTCTTTTGCTATCGAATAAAGCTTAAGATTGAGTTGTTCTCAAAGCTCTTCCTTTTCCATAGTCCCGACTCTCTGAGTCTCACTGCTGAGCGTAAAGCGATTTCCTTTAGGTATAGATAAGCGATGGGCAGATAGAGCTTTTAATCTGCATGTATAGAAAGCTTAAAAGAGCTTTGCTTGCAGGCAAGGCAGTGCTCATTACCGGTATGGATCAATAGAAATCATATAGACAAACAAAAATTCAGTGCTTCTAAGCGTCAGGATTTCAGTGCGCCTGCTATCCCGAAAGATGCTGCTCTTTGTAAGCTACTGAATCTTCTGACATTTTAGTCTTTATTTTTAGCTAGCCACATCATCGATGTAAAGCTCGAATTTCTATTGAAAATACTTTTTCAACTATATGGAGTACGCAGAATTGGCGCTGATTTGTTTTTGATTCATTTTCCAAAAAAAAATTACCTATTTATTGCTTATAACTAAAAAAAATATAAATATATATGTATATATATATTTTTTTATGCAGTATATGTGCTGAAAAGGTGGAAATGCGCGCTGAATTTGCCCTTGCATACGTTCTCATTGCAATTAGAGTTGCTTGTTTTTAGAAAATCGTTACTAAATTGCAAAAAACTCATAAAAATTAATACAAAGTCTGCTGAATATGTTAAAATATATGCTGAATTGAGCTGAATGGTAAAAAAAACTGTTTGTTGTAATTGCTGTAAAGTAAACAAATAATATGAAAAAAAAAATAAAAATTTGTTTCTTTATTTAGTTGCTTAATTATGCTGAATCGCGCTGAATACTACTTTTTTACACAAATTTTGCATTCACAACTTTTCCATCGATAAAGTCTTGCTGCTTTATCATCGCTAAATACTTCTTTATTCAAAGAAAATTCAATTAAAATTATGTTGAACTGTGGCTGTCTCCGTTTCAACGCAATTTAAATCACCATGAATAAATAACTTATGCACGCACACCTACCGACCACAGTAAAATTGTATGGGTAATGCTGACCAAGAAAGAATTGTCATACAGCTCGCATAAAACAGTTGCCACGTAATCAATTTGTCGTAAAAATTGCGCAAGTAAAATTGTCATTTAAGCAAATGTAACGAACATTAAAGAATGCAGGGGAGAGGACCAGCTCTCTATGTAAAAAAAAAACGGCAATAGGGCTTGAGATAAACGATGCAAGAGTGAGTGTATATGTGCGAGTAACATGCGCCAACAAGCTCATCATAATTCCTTAGAACCCTTGAAGACGCTTTATCTAGTAGATTTAATATAAACATTCATCCATAAGCAACCAGCAGGCTGGGCAAACTCGTACATTTTCAATTTCCTAAGCCCCACAATAAATCCCACTAAGGGTGCAGGCAGCGCCGCCAAGCTGGGAATGCAAAGCAAGTTTTGCCTAGATTGAACACTTTTGTGTTTGTGTGTGTGTGTGTGTGTGTGTGTGTGTGTGTGTGTTTGTGAGGATTTGTGAATTATGCATGTTGCGCATTTTATGTTGTTAGTACTCTTTCTTGTAGTTGAGGCGCATAAAAAATGTTACTTTATGCTGCACGATACCGACGTGCAAAATGTTTAGCCCCTCACACATTTCCCTTCCAAGCTAAACGATTCTCGTCTCGAATGATGGCATAGTGTGCTTTTGGGCGCTGCTGCCTGAGCAGTTGTCGATTTGCGGCAGGCAGCATGATAAACTTAGCAGCTTTACGATGCGAATGCGTCGAGCAGCCACGGTAGCTCGTGGCAAACGTTGTGACCAGCATAACTAAACACAGTGCAACAACAATAACAAATACCACACAAGTATGTAGAGATGTGACAATAAGTAATGTATAAGAATTTCGAAAAAAAAATTAAAACAAAAAACAAACAACAAAACTGTGAACAACTCCAATATTATGCAACAAAGTTTGAGTGGTTTTTCTACGGCTGGCACTTCCGCTTTAGCGTAACTTAGCGGTGGGCTGTCGAACACTGAATTGGGTGGCGGGCATCCATACACTACATACATACATATATGCAATGTACCTACTTAGAATGCCCAGTACAAATTGTGCGGATAAATTTTATTCGGCAAGAAAAACGTTTGCGGCGGCGTGAGCGCGCACACTTCACTCTGTTGGGCGAAGCGTTTACCAAGTGATTACTTATGTTTAAATATTGATGTTTGTTTGTTGGACACGTTTTCAATTTGCTGAGCATTTTCTATTTCGCAGCAATTTGGCAGCGCATTACATTTTCCAATTCCAATAGCGAGAGAGAGACCAAAGAAAAAAAATGACGAAAAAAAATATATTTTCAACTTTCTATTGAAAACGTTGTGAGATATTTGGCACAAGCGACATCTTATACCTGTGTTTACTGGCTGCCTTAAGTTTTTGTTTTGTTTTTTTTTTTAAAGTTGCCGTAAATTGAAATTTGGATTTTCCAAAAACGTTTACCTGACAAATGGTTAAAGTTATTATTTTCCACAAAATTTCGTGCGCTCAGTTTTAGCAAAGAATAAACTGAATATCCTTATTTATAATAGGAATTTGGAAGCCACGTGCGTTCATAATTTTGGCCGAAAAATTTAGTTGGACAGAGCGCTAAATTTTGTCCAGAAAATATTTTCAAGTTTTGGGTAATATGTTAGCAATATAGACTAACGGCGTAAATTAGCAAGCAGGCAGGTGTAAGCTAGGAGTGGGCAAGGTGCTGGGAATCGCGCTGAATTTATTTCGAAAAGAGCAATTAGTTGTTAAAAGTTAGTAAAAAAATCTACATAGAGCAGTTTATTGTGTATTGAATAATGTCAAGATGCGCTGAATATGGCAATATAATCTGTAATACATAGCATGAAACTGCCCTATTTTTAGTTTTCACAAACCAATAAATATGCACTAAGCAAAGTAATATAAAAAAAGCAAAGTTTAAAGTAAAATCTAGTAGAACTAACTAACCAAAAATAGTGCTGACCTTAGTATGTAAGCGCTGAACTCAGTAATTATATAAGAGAATATTAAATAATGCTATCCGAAATATGTACATATAACTCTGAAATAACCACGTCCAAGATATTGTGTCGAATGGATAAAAGTTCTTGCTGAATTCGTTAAATCTCTATTCAGCAAAATAATGTAAAAGAGATTTTTGTTACAGAGCAAAATCTGATAATACGCACTTGCAAAAATAGTGCTGAATTTACTTTTTCAGCAGTAAAATCAAAAAATTTTTAGAATTCCGTAAACACCAGGTACGGACTAAATTTGATGTGCAAAAGCCTGTGCCACAACTAGTCCCGAAAAGTTCCTAACTAGCCCCAAAATGGTCTCAAACTAGTCTCGAAATGATCCGAGTTAGTTCGAACTGTAATGGAAGTCCGGAAAAGTTGTGATGCATCAATAAGATGGAAGTAGGATAGTCCAGCGCAAAATATTGAAGTGAATTTGGTTAGTTGATGCAGAACTTAACAAATATTTATACATACATACCTCGGTTTAAAATAGTTACTAGTTAGCAGCATGAGCTTAGTAGCAGAAACAGAAGAACATTTAACACACACAGGTCTATTCTGCGCTGGTAATAAAAAGTTTGTAACCGGTAAATAAAGTTCCTGTCAATTTATAAACCCTTTTCGCATTCTGTGTATTCTTGTAACCGGTAAATTTTGTTACCATCTCATAAGCTGGTAACAAAGTATTGCCCCGTGAAATATGCAATGCCAGAATTTGCACAATTCTTCATAGCTGAATTGCTGAATATTTTAACTGCATTACCAACGTTCCTAGAATCGCGGTGACAAGAACTGGTAACATTTTTCGGTAATATAATTTTCCGGTTACAAAATATTCGGTAACGTGCAGAATAGACCTGACAATCTCATGATGTGATTTACATACGAAGTATACTGAGAAAAATATTAGTGATAAAGCAAACAGTGATAATCAGAGAGAGCTTTTAGTTCACTATAGAGAGCTTTAAAAATCTTTTCCTATGTAATATGTTTGGATTTGAATTATTTTGTTACAGTAATCATCAGATTGGGCTTTGCGTACCGCTAAAAAAAAAATAACATACCCCAAAAATATGTACGTGGTAAATACTTTGTACACTCAACCTTGTACCCCCCAACCGAGTTATAGCCGGAAAAAGCTTTAGACTGTGCCTGTTTAAATAAAATATATATAAAAAGCTGGGAGAAACTTTATAGCTGTTGAACTGTTTCATAAAGCCATGAAGTAGGCATCTGTTGAGAACCAAAAAGCACAGCGTCCGCTGCCATGTAAGCATTTCGCTGGTAAATGTATTTACTTTTTTTGTGTTGATGCCATTATAATTATTTCGTGTTTTTTAATAGCATCTTAAAACTACCGACATTATTTAGCAAAGCAATAAACAAACAAAAAATAAATAGGTAGAAATCATAAAAAGCGCCAGAGCATGCAAAATGCCGATATTTAAATTAGGATTTTAAGATTTCCCCCAAATTAGATACCATTTGTTTATTTAAAGGCATTAATGAGCATAAAAAGCCGAACAGCGACTGATGTTGGTGGTGATCTTCTGGTTTGACAAATAAGTAAATACATACATATGTATACACAGAATTCCTCATATTAAATTACTTAGATATATACACTAGGGAGGTCCTTATATGTAAGAAGAAAATTTTTACATCAGATTTCCTAGGTCCAACCCCTACGTCGATGCTACTATAGTCGAAGATATCACATACAAATTTTGGTCCTGATTGGAGACGTTTAGGGCGTGTCGCACAGCAAGCAGAGTCCATATTTCTCTAATAGAGACTCAAAAAATTAAAATATATTTTTTCTCACCCAATACTCAAAATCGATACTTAGTCGAAGATATCATATATAAATTTTGGCTCCGATTTTAGCCGGTTAAGGCGCGTCGCACAGGCTGTTCTATGAAAACGTCTTAGCCGACTCCAATCGGGACCAAAATTTTTATGTGATATCTGTGACCGTGGTATTACCGATTGAGGGGTGAGTTTGAAATTTTTTTAAATTTTATTTTAAGGACCACCCTAATGTACACAGTTACGTATATACATATGCATGCATGTTAATGCCTGATATTTCTTAGCTTCACTTCATACCACTCCATTTTATGAGTTGTTGTGGTCGCCTACCAGTCTTGCTAACTGACTGATTCTTCTTCTCAACAGACGCACGCATACATACACAATGTAATTAAAATAATTTTATGGCAATTTTAAAGACTTTTCGTTTGTTTGTGCCTGCGGTTGACTGTGTTTATGGATATTTTGGTTTGGTTTAGTTGCTTTCTTATTTCTTTTTTTTATTGCATACCAGTTTTTTTTTATAGTAGATATGTACGGGTGTATAGCATTTGCCAGCTTCTCTCGTTAACGTTAGCTCATTGAATATGGATTGTGTAGCAGCAAGAAATAGCTAGTAATTGGCACATGTTGCAGGCATTTGCGCCCACAAAGACACCTAACTACTGTACGAATTCATACACACACTTTGTGCATATGTGCATGTTTGCGTTAAAGCTTTATTTGTTATTTTGTCGCTATACATATGTATGTATGTATGTATGTTGTTATGGTTAATGTGGTTTTTCACATGTCTTTGGTTAATTTTTCCAATGATTTATTGCGATTTGACAAATTCAGCAATTAGTCACGTTTGTTTGGGTGTATATGTACATATGTGCGCTTTGATGTCTTCATGTGGTTGCGTTTTTAAGAGATGTTTGATTTGGCATTGAACAAGCTTAGATATAAATAAAGCTCATGGAAAAAATATACACACTTTTCTTTTTTATTAGATATTTTTTATGTGTTTTGTGCTAGGGAGAATTTTGAGATTTTTTATGGGGACTGACTGTGTTGTCTCTATGCTCTATTTTTGTGATGAGTAATGTGGCTTTGGCGTTTATGTGAATTAGTTTGACGGTACATATTTAAAGTTGGAGCGAATTGTTTCTTCCTTTGATTTTCCTGAGCAACATTTCTACTTGTATGTGTCCATTGTTATCGATAGCACCATAAAAAAAAAATATTTGCACCAATAAGAGCTAAATTCTACAAATTGGTTTATGCAAAAAAAAAATCTACCTAAATAATTGTTTTCTTTTTTTTGGTTGTGCCTTTTTTGAAGTGGGTGTGCAATATGTACCTACTTATGTATTTATCCATGCAGATATTTGCCCTTTTCTGGTCATCCGGCCACTTGGTTAAGTGGTTATATTTTCAAAAAACAAAACACACTGTTATCTAGAAAAGTGTGAATATCGTTAAAGTTACTGTAAACATGTTTATCGACTGGTTACCGAAGTTATTATTGTTGTCGATGAAGTTTTTGAAATATTCATCGATGGTGTAATCGTTATTCTACCAAATATTATTGCTTTATAACCTTTGGTATTTTTTCTATATCGTTATCGTTATAATAGGCGTAAACGTACTTATCGATTTTGTCGACCATATTTTTATTGTTATCTTTGTAGTTATCGAAAGTATTATCAATATAAAATACCTTAATAAAATACCTTAATAATATTTCCTCCAACCAACTCCATTTTTCAGTGGACTTCCTTCTTTTACTTTAATATGCAATGTAATCTATATCTGCTTTTCGTTCTATTACATTTTATCGTAATTAAACTCGCGCCATATTCCATTATCTCTTTCGTGTAGAAACCTGAAAACTTCTATCGCGCACATGTGCAGCAAAGGCGCCGTTAAGTATGCTTTATTGTACAAGTACTTACATACATATAATCAAGTGCATATGCCCTGCAGAAAAAAATTTTCAATTGATAAAAAATAACCAACTTTTAGTTAGCTTTTTTTGTGGGGTTTCGATAAAATATATAACTTTTAGTTAACTACAAAAAGCTAATTTGAAACTAGTTGAAAAATAATGCAGGAGTCATGCAGACATAACCGGAAGTTTTTTTTAAGAAGTTTCAATTTAAAGATCCTCATACAAATTTTATTTTGAATACACTTCTTTCTGACATCTAATGCAGTGAGCTTTCCCCAAAGGAAATTATACAGATAAGAGTGATCTTTACTTCCTTTCTAATCAATTTCAAGTTAACTTATAGTTATATACATTTCCTGCAGGGTATTTATATATGTATGCGTGCGGTGCTCCCATTCGCTTACATATACATACATACATATGTATGTAAACGAGTGTGTGCTTTTTTCATTTTGCTTGCACCACTTGGTAAGAAGAGTTATTTCAACAGCGGAATTTTTCATTTAATTCGAAAAATGACTTCCTAGCCGCGCAAGAATGCAATTTACTTTATTCGTTGTTACTTTTTTTTTTTTGATTGCTCTGGTTGCTGCAATAAGCTATAGAGGAAAAGTGGAAATACAAATAAGGTGGTTGTATGCTACTAAATACGATAAAAATTTAATGGATTCCAGCAAAAGGTGGAAAGGCTAAATTGGCATTTTTTTTTAATATTTACTTTTCCAAAAGAAAGAAAAAAAAGTCGTACTTAATTGATAAAAAAAAATCTAGTTGCATGTATCGTGGAATCAACACCATTTTGCGCTTTTCTAAAAAAAAAAAAAATTATTCATTTATTTAATTTTTGCAGCGCTTCAAAAATATATTTTTTTATTAAAAATGGCTTTCTAGCCAGCTGTAGTGAACAAAGGCAACAAACGATGAGCTATATGAATGAGAATGTTTATGTACATAGCTGTGTACAAGTATATACGTGATGTTGTTATATTATTTATTATTATACTTATGTAGTACGTTATGTACTATGCTTCTATGTACCCAGTCTCAGCGATTATTTCTGATGGCACTATTTTAAAATACAACAGGAGCGTATATATGTATCTCTGTATATGAATGTGTATATGTCCCGGCATAAAAAGCCATTAGAGTGCAAGTTGAAAATTCCAATTTACTGTTGGCTAAGGTCCTTCTTTTACTTTTCCGTCTATTTTATTTTTTCTCCGCTAGTGGAGCAGCAATTAATTTTTACAAAGCTACACAAAGTACGAGCAATAGCTGAGAAGGATTGGTGTGTCATGTTGTACATATGTATATATGTATATATGCATTTAAAGAAGGATGTAGAAAAAATGTCAAATGAAAAAATTTTGTTGTAAAGAGTATTTGCTGAAAAAAATGTAATAAAGTTACTTTTGCGGCAAAAATGTAAAAGTTAAAAAAAAACAATGGCTTTATGCATTCACAAGCTAAAGTAAGAAAAGAGCTAGAGTGGTTAAGTAAAATTAGATTAAAGGGATGTTTTTATATCATATAAAAGTTTTTCTCTGACCCCCGTTCATAAATCCAAACCACTACACGCAATCTAGGACAGTCATTCATAACTACAACAGAATGCCAACAGGGTGAAAGAACCTCCCCTCTAGTATGGTTCATCGATTTTTAAGGATTTGCTTTCTGTGAAAAGGCGTTCTATGTATCTTCAGAGTTACGCGAATGACACTATCATCCTAATCAGAGGCAGGATTGAGAGCAATGTCTCTTACCTCCCACACTTTGAACAAAGTAAGTCGACAAATGGTGCAGAAACAATTGGTTTGACTTAAATTCTAAAAATACTTACATAGTCCTATTCTCAAGAAATAGGAAAAGGACCGATAACTGAACCCACTTCTGCAAAAAGAAAATATCCAAAGTCTGATGCGATTCTCACCTAGATAAAGCTATTAAATACAATACGTCCGTTTTGACCTGCAGGAAACTAATTGGAAAACTGAACTCAGAAACAAAATTAGATTTAGTAATTTTAACAAATAATCTGTTGAGAGAAGTATACCTAACTAAACTCTTTCCTCAGTCCATTACCAAACTTATTCTAACACATATATGTATGCCGCGCTCGTGTGGTGGAAGAAGACAGAAGTGAAGTCAGTGCAGGCCAAGATGCTTCAATAATTAGTGTGTCCAGCATAGGCAACACTGTGGCAATGGGAAAACACCAACCTTTAGATCTGCCTCTCCTGCACATTGCAGTCAAGAGAAAGATTCTACTGTCAAATGCCAATATTCATCTACTTTTCTTCTTCTTATTTGGCGCTGTAAACGCCTAAGCAATTTTGACCGAGTTCAACAAAGCCGGCCAGTCCTTTTGTCTTCTCTACTCCTGAATTGCCTACTCAGTCCAAAGTAGCACTTGTTGGCAAGAGTGATTCTGCGTTGGATTTCAATGCTGGCATTATTATCGGTGTTAATGCTGGTTCCCAAGTAAACGAAATTCTCTCCTTTCTCGAACTTTTAACGGTCAACATCATCCCGAAAAGAAAGCCAAATCTCGTATACTGACGGCGCGAAGGCTGATCATGCTGCGGGAGTAGGGGGTTTGATAAAAATCACTATCATGGATCGACAAAACGTGCTGCATTCATTCGGATACCAAGACACAGTGGTGTTATGAGCAACGACGTGGTAGATATTCTCGCCGGATCCTTTTTTTCTTACATTATAAACTCTTATGTTTATGTTAACAAATCGATTTTTTATTAATACTCCCTCTAAATGCCGTTTCCTCATGTAGGTTTTAAATTTTGTCTGCCCTTTAAGCCAATTTTTTTTGCAGAACAAAATTTGTGTTTTAAACACACAAAAATTTTAAAACCTACTTGAGAAAATGACCCTAAATGAGGTAAATTTGGTCTTGTTATAAAATTCCTTTTCATGACTTTAATGCCAAGTTCGTTTTAAAGCCGAATCTTTGCACTCCACCACAGCAATTGCGATAAGGCTCCGCCTGCAATGCTCCCTTTTTCATGCTAAGCTCCTTCAGATTCATACATATGTACTATAAAAATTACATTATATGTACGTTTGAATGTATGTGTAGATACATCTTTTCAGCTACCGTGCAAGTGGTGCAGGCAAATAAAGTACAGCCAAGAATGAAATGAAAGAAAATTCCTTGAAATCCCCGCTGTCACAATATATTTTTTGTGGCTCACTGAATTTTCTTGCTTGCATTTCATACGTTCATTCCTAGAATTCTTCCACCATTTTATTTTTTTTTTTATACATACATAAGCAAGTACATACATTCCTGCTTGTTATTTTCGCTTTTCTTTTCTTTTTTCCTATTATTGCTGCCACTTTTCTTTCCATCAAATTGTGCACAGCAACACACACACACATACACACACATATAGACGCGAGCATTCCGAAAGCATTCATTCAACGCTTCTTTTTGTTTGGCTGCAATCAAGCAGCGCATACAACTTTTCTGACCTCTCTTTGGCCCGCGCGCTCTAGAAAGCGAAGCGCACAAGTACACACACACATATTTACTAACATGCAAGTATGCTTCCTGTAGGAGGTAACCGGCATGCCACATGCTGCAACACACCAAATTCACTCCTTCGCTGCTTCATTCATTCTTGTCGTGTTCACCCAAAGCTCAGCGGCGACGTCAGCGCATACCTCAGTCAGTCATTCGTAAAATTTTTCTCCATCAAAAGTATACAAGTGCAATGTATGTATGTATGTAGCCTGCTTCAGCTGCAGCAGTGCCTTTATTTGTGTGCATGCTGGTTGCTCCTGCGCTATTTGCAGCCACCGCCTACTGTGGCGAGAAAACGGAAATGCATTCAAAATCTAATATGGCAGCCATGGTCATGAGCACAATCTGCAGCAGGAAGAGGAAGAAGTGGAAAAAAGAAAATCGAGCACAAAAAAAAAACAACAAGCGACTACAAAAAATATTCATTGCAAGAACAAGAATTAGTGCTTCACCGCGACCGAGCCTGGGTTTGAGCGTCCGGGTGGATTTGGTGCCCAAGCTTGCTGCTGCTCTTCATTCAACTCGCTTGCATTGTCAAGTTTGGGTCATATTGTGATATGTATGCATATACATACCTACACACGTACATATGTATGCATTGAACTGCTCCTCCCGCTGCTTGCCTTGAGGGATGGTCGGTTGTTAGGGTTGGCTGACAAGAACCAAGGAAATGTTAGGAATACTAGAATAAGCGCACACCCAAGCAAGTGCAGAAGCGAAGCAGCAAAGCAAAATAGTATAGAAACTAGGAACTTATCAAGAAAATGCAATTTTCTGAAAATTCCATTATATACGCACAACAGCTGCAAAAAAAAGGTTACAAAACAAAAAACTGCACACTCGGTATAATAAAAGTAAGAAAATAATGAAGAAAATTGCATGAAAAGTTGGTTAGATTGTTTGAGTGCTTTATGTGATAGCGCAAGCAGGCAGGGAGCGGTGTTAGTTGGAAAATTGAGAAATGAAATTAGATGTGGCTGTGTGATGTGGCGTTAAGGAAGTTATCGGAAAGCAGGCGGCGGAACTTGCACACTATTAAGCTGCTGCTGCCGTTCTACTGGTTAATATTTAAAATTTAAAGTTTTTGCAGCAGAATTGAATTCTTGGGTAAAAAGCTTGCGCAAAAAGTATTGAAAATATGTTAGAAAATTCGGTGTCGAATAAAATTCTGTCACAAAATTGTATCTATCTAATAAAGACCCTCCCCCTCCCCCCACCTTGGTGTCGAAAGTTACTACATTTCTGTTAAAGGGTTTATTGTGCTTTTCGGCTGTTAAATCTCATCTTTAAGTTATCCTGAAAATTACTTTGCTCTAAAGATGTATTTATCGCTTTTTGATATCCTTTGCTTTAATAAATGCGATGAGATTTCTTTTAAGTCCAGAAACTGCATCCTACTTATGTACGACCGATACTATACACAAAAGTGAAAGCTTATGGTTGAGGTTACTTTCTCACTCCCCCGACAGAAAAAATTTTAATTCTAAATTTTTAAAGAAACACTTCTTGCTGCTCCATCGTTACTTTTCAGCCGATATTTGAAATTGTTCACAACAAGCTTTGCTTTTAACTTACTTTGCGATTTGTACTTTTATTGCTTTAGAACGGCGATGGGCACTGCCCTTATCGCCGACAAAGCTTTTTTAAGCTTTCTATATATTTTGTATAGGCGCGTGCAGAGTAAAAGTACTCTCAAATAAATCTCCTATTACTTTGAAATCCTAAGCTTAGCAAATTTTTGGGAATTTCTTAGAGAAATCTTATATTATATTGTTATTTATGAAAGTATAAAAATAATATATTTCAACTTCAAATATAAAACTCCAGCCGAACTAAACAGAAATAAGTTCTGCGCATAAATACTTTGAATGGCTTATTTTAATTTTTTTTCTATTATTTTACCCTACACATTTCGCAGTAATTCGAAAGAAATCTTGAAATTCGAACTTTTTTAGTAGAAAAAAGCTGCTTCAAAATAAGTTATACTTAATTTTAGAACAGTTATGTCCAAAGAGAGCTCTCACTCTGTGCGCGTCCATATAAAATATGTAGAGAGCTTTAGAAGTTTACCCCTAGGATATGTTTTAGACGTGGCTGTTTTAGAGATGCAATAAAACTAAAAATGGAGAAAGCTTATGATATGGTAATCGTGGCTGCCCTGTCCCAGCGATCGTAGGAGCACCCTTAAGCACCAAACTGCCGTTGTGATACTGTAATAGAGGTAATAGAGGCTCCTTATATTCTCCTTTTCAGCCTGACTTTCAAGAAAACTTGTGATGGAAAGAAGGTCGACGAGCTCCTCGATTTCTCTTACAATGCGGCAACTACAACAGAAGTCAATTTACTGTAGACCACTTTTTGTTTGTAATACGTCTCTATCAAGTAGTGGCCTGCAATACTTAAGCCCGATTAGATGCTGGAGTAGTGGTTGAATCAGTCGGAGAAGTGAACTAGCTCTACTGTTATTTAATAAGAGTATGTCTATGCTCTATGACTATCCCTGATGTGTATTTGTTACACTAAAATACTTTATTGGCTGCATGACTATTAGAGATGATACATAACCGTTCATCTAATTTAAGAAAATATATATTTTGTCTAAAAAAAAAATGTATTGAGCTTGAGGCCGTTTTTATGAATTGTTATAAGACCATAAAATAGCAAAAAAATATTTTTCGACAATTTTATCGAATTTTTCAATTATGTTATCGATATTTTTCGATATCGCCCTAAGAATTTTAGTCGGTATCATGTTTATGTTGCTGTTATTGACAACTTAATCGATATTTTTTTATTTTGCTTTTATTATCACTACCTTTATTGCTATCCTTATTTATTAAAGCTTTTTTGTTATGGCAATATAGAGCGATAAACAACAAAATTGATATTTACAGGTCAATTTTTTTAGTGATTTAGGCAAAATGGAGTAACTAAAAATATAAGTGTGCCTTTGAATATAAAATTCCTTTTTAAGTGTTTTTCCATGGAGGAAGTAAGCTCGGAGGTTTTTTATTGCTTGCATATTTAACCGCTCAGCTGTGGTGAACGGCGATACATTTATCTATTTAAAACTTTATCGATATTTTGCTTCTCGATTGGAAGTTGCCTATATACATACATACATACATACATAAGTATCTGAAAACACAGAATTGGTATTCTGACATGAAGTAGTTGTACTGCAAGGTCTCAGAGCCCTATAACCATGGACCAATTGCTGGCTGCAGTTAACGCAAAGCATATATATTTATAAAAAGGACTTTAGGTTTACGAACACATTCCTGAAAAATGCATAAGAGTACACATTTTTCACAGAATAGTATATGCCGAGCGCTTAGATGAAACAGCGAGTATATGTATGGGTGTTTGGGATTAAAATAAATGAAAAATTCCACACAAAACCTAGAAACCATGTTTGAAACAAAAATCAGACAAATAAAATACAAGGATGCAGGCACAAAATGGAAACAAGCACAAACGAGTGTTGAGGCAGTGAGGCATGGTGTCTAGATATGCGGTAAAGTGCTTTCATAATGGTGTGTTGATGGAGCTATTCAGACGGAACAACGAGGTTGGCTAGCAATAAAGCTAGAGGCCAAGGAGACACCAGCAGTAGATGTGAGTGTAAATGTGAAAGCTATGCCAAAAAGGGCTAAAGGGTGCTGAGGATAGAGACAGGGGTGAACATGGGGTACGTACTAGAATAGGAAATGATGATGATGGTGATGTTTGTGATGACGATGTTGATGGTATTGCTGATGTTTGCCAACAAAAACGAGCAATCCAAACAAAAATAAATGGCGCACTGCCGGAGAAGAATTGGTTTGCCTGAGTGGTGGCGATAGCGCAGCTTGCAAAATTGTTGGAAAATACTATATTCGCAGACTTTGCCACAGAGGGCTAACAGCCAAAAAAATGTTTAGGTGGCGCATGTGTTCAGTTGCATTTTCATGTTATGTATACTCGTACAAGTAAGTAGATGCAAAAGAGACTAAAGGTGTGAGAGCTAAAGTAAAAGTGTGCGAATAAGTTAGCGAGTGAGTGACTGAGGAATTGTTGGGTTCAGAGAACCTGTAGTGGCAACTGAAAATAGATGGAACTTTTCGCTAGTCATATGGATCGCATAAATGTTGCTTCTTACTAACATTTTCAAACACACACACACACACTCCCATACACAGAAGTGCACACCAATGTTATTGCAATAAAGGCTTGCTTGCTAAGAGGACGACGAGCATATCATAACGTTGAGGAAGTATTCGGTGTGCTGCTGATGATGAAGCTGCCGGGCATTGCAAGGATGCTGCCAACAACATTGATGCTTTCATTGGCAACGATGAATTTGCGGACGAGTAGACGAAACGCAACGAGACGAGATGAGACGCGATTGTGATGCGTTGCGGTGCGACGAGTTGAGTTGAGCTCGGTTAAAAGGGAGTCGTGATGAGATGAGATGAGACGAGACGCGGCGAGATGATGGCGGGCAACCACAGGCAAGCGCTACGACGACAGCTGTTGGCTTTCGCTCCCTAAAAAGCTGCAACACAGCAAAAGTTTGTCTTTTCCCAATGTTGGGAGTGTGTTGCGGTGAGCGACGTGCGCTGTGCGGCGTACGGCGCTAACAGGATATTGGTATATGTATAGGTATGTATTTGTAGTATGTACGGAGGAATGCCTGCATGCCTCAACTTAGCTGCAGCAAGGATACGATATATATGCCTGACGATGAAATTTAATGGGGTGCTTTGATGCGATTGGTTTTCATATAACGCAGGCGCTTAAAATCATCGAATCATTCAAAAGAAAAGTGTGCAGCGAAGTCAGAAAAAGCGGATACACACACACACACACACACATAGCCATGAAAATAGCGGACAAAGCCAAACAACAAATACATACATATGTATGTTTCAAGGAAGTGTGTATGAAAGAAACTTGGTAAAATAACGGGCGTACAAGTAGGTGAAGCAAAAAAGAAATGAGTGAATAACGAAGAAATAGCGTAGAAGACAAGGCGGTGGTAGTGGCTTGGTAGGCGACTTCAAGCGCCTGAGTTGTGCGAGTACAAGTGTGGAATGAAAACAGTTATACATAGAAAAATAGCAAAACAAACCTTAAGTTGGAGAAAAAAATCGCAAACGACAGCCAACTGGCATTAACCAAGAGTAAAGGAAACTTAGTAGGAAGAAATAGTAATTTTTTTTTGTACATTTTAAGCTTTTCCTGTGTTTCGGCTATTTTTCGTTTTTCCATTTTTCGTATTTTGTGACTTGTGGGTTTCGGCGTGTGTGCGCGCGCTGGCTTAGTGTAGGAAACACAAATACAATCAAGAACGCTTGAAAGTACCCAGTAGGCCGCCAAGTAGTCCAATTATTAACATATTCCATCGCACTTCTCATCTGTTGGGCATAACACCTTCGCATGAATGACTTTTTATAGTACAAATGGCAATAGCGTGAAATCGTTCGTAATCAATCGTGCGTCCTTGCTCACACACATGCTTTTGTGATCTGATCGTTATGAAAGGAATGTAAGGTAGTCAGTATGTATGCACCGGCTCAGTTTGTGTCTGCTTCATTCTGGAAAAAAGCAGCAGACCTTACCTTATAGCTGCCATTTTCATGTGCTCATGACAACCCCATAGCTAGCTAAAAAAATTAAGTCTATGCTAGCATCAATAACATTCCAAGCACCCAACAAAATTGCCTAGTGGGTAGTTAGCTATGTGTGGGTGGTTGAATTTCTGCAGCAGAAAACTAAGTGGAAACAGCAGCCAATGCGTAGAGCGACAGCTGCCACAAGGCAGATACAAACACACGCGCTTACATACTAGAAAGGAAATGTGTACCAGAAAATTGTATGCGAAAATGTGATGTGATGTGTGTGTGTGTATGTGTGCGTGAGTTGACGTTGTGGACACAAAAGCTTTTCTTCTTTTCGCCTCAATGCCAATGCTGCCTTGAGTTTAGTTGTTTTCTCAATGATTTTATTTTTAATCATGTGTAGTTGTTGTACCTATGGATATGTATGCATATACATACATATATGTATATGTTTGTTCAAACTACATACATATAATGTGTACATAGATATATTTATATACGAGTAAGGTATTTTCTGTTTTCTGCTTTTTGCCATACTAGGACGAAATGCAGAAAGTGGCTTGAAAATAAAGCTTGAGTAAAAGTGTAGAGTAGCAAGAGGTAGCAAAGAGTACAGAAGTAAAAATTTTTCATATGAAAATTTGATTACAAAATTAAATTATATCAAATTGAAGGCGGCATATGAATAAAGTTATAAAGACAGTTTGCGGGGAAATATTATAAACATTTTAATATTCTTTGGTATGTGCAACATGTTGACAAGGAATGTTGCTGAGTTATTAACCCGTTGAATAGTAACAACTTGTCTAGCGCATACGTTTTCTAAGCTTTTATTTAATTTGTTATTGACTTTATTAGAGTATGCTTTTTGCTTTGAATCAGAGACCATACCGAATGTATAAACTGTAATAAAAGCATTAATATTTTAGGTAATTTTTATTGATATTATTTAAATTATATTTAAATAACTAGTACCGACATGTTTTTTTTACTTTTAAATTTCTGTGATCTAAAGAAATAATAAGCGATTAAGTCGACTTAAGGCAAATTTTAGTTATGTATACCATCGTATGTTACTGAATAGTTGGTATATTTATGTGAATTCCCTAACTTCAGGAAGTAGTTTAGCAAAAAGTGAAACAAAATGGTCAAAAAAAATATTCCCAAATGGTCAGTTACATATGTGTTTACCCCCACATGCATATTGGCAATTAAAAAACTAAACCATTTATTTAAATTTTATAAAAAATCATCAAAAAATAATTACAAAAAAATTTTAACAGTTCTAGAAAATCCCTTTATCGAGAAATCCCACGAAAATAATTTAAACAAGTGCCAAAAAATCGTGTAAGTTCACGAAAAATTCCTGAAAGTAAAACACGAAAATTTCGAAAGTGGTCCCGAAAAGTCTCTTGTGTTTCCGAAAAGTACCGAAAAGAAAGACATTTTAAATACCGAAATGCCCAGAAAAATGTCTAAATAAATCTAGAAGAAATCCCATAAGTTTCCAAAAAACCCCAAAGCGGAAAAACAAATGATTCCGAAAAAAATTCTAAAAAATGTATGGCTATCCTTTAACATATGTCATGCTTGTATAATTTTCAAACACCTTACATTTACGAATACCGTAATATAATAACTTAGCCTAATGCATTAATTGCATACATGTTTGATTATTTTGCAGCTTTCATGTACATATGTGGCAACTCTATTCATAAATATTTTTAGATTCATTTTTCTAAGAGCTTTCACATACTTAAGTATATCACGAATATTTTTGTTTTACATCTTTCTAACAGCTTTCGATATTTTCCTATATATACGCACACAGGCGGCAACTCTTCTAAGAATAAATTTGAAAGACGATGTCCCCTCAGATACCAATACATATTGTGAAGTTTTACTTATCTTTCATTGGCACTACAAATCATGCTTTTCCTGAAAATATTTGTTAAAATTTGGAGAAAAGTAAAATTTTAAATTTTCTCAAAGGAAGCTCATAAAAAAAGGTTGTGTGTAAGAGGAATATTTCTTATGTTTAATTTTCTAATAAGGCCTGCTCATTATTTACGCCCAAAACTGTTGAGTAAAATTTTCTAAATTTTTGTTGGTTTGCAATTTTTAGATTCCTTGCCAAGGCCAAAAATATGGCGAAATATATGAAACGAGAAAAAGTGTTACATAAATATCTGAACGAAGGCGGGCTTCCACCTTTAAACGCATACTTAAATTATTACAACTGAGTTTTACATATTTCTTTCATATCAACTCACTTCAAATCCAATATTGGACGTAAAATTTATTATTAGTTATTTTAATTTCCCTAAATCTGATTCAAGTAGAATATCCAGAATTAAAATAATCACGCTAAAAGAAGCAACAGGTTTAAAATTTCTTGAACAAAACCATATACGACTGCTGACCATGACTAGGAATTCATTATTATTCAGCGAATTTTATAGACCTACTTTCGGAACAACGGAAAGGGTCACTAACTTTACTACCTTACTCAAGAATATTTTCGCTTGTTAATATGAAACAGGTATGTAAGTAGGTATGTATTTGTGCTAAACGAAACCATGAAGCAAAAAAAAACAATTTCTTAAAGCAACAACAAATATTTGTGCTCTCAGCTATACAATACAAGTATACATGTGTACACAACATATTCACTTAATGTAGCAACAGGGCGTATGAGCAACCAAAATGAAAAAGCATATTTGCAGGCCACAAAACATTAATAACATACTACACAGTAGGTACCACAAAATGTAGCAGTGAATATGCAACAATAGTATTTTACAAATACATTTACACTTTTAATACAAAATGGTGGCATTGCTTACGATCGTCCTGCCAAAAATAATAACAGCCAAAGTATACATACAGGCGCAATGCAGGCGTGTAAAACGCAAGCAAGTTTTTCCTGGCGAAAAAACAAATCACAATACATAAGTAAGTATGTATGTATGTATGCATGTATATGGGCGCTATAGAAAATGCATACTCATGCATAGTTGCCATTTTTAGTGTTTGTACACTGACGCTTTTTGGCTATGCGCCTAAAATGCCGCTTGCTATGCGGTGTGCAGTAGCCACATTTAAAATTATCGATTTTTTGCTTTTAAAGTACACGCTCGTATTAATGTTAGCCAGAAAGACAAATCGATATTTTTGAAAAATGTACGCAACACAAAAGTTATATCTACACCACACATAATTTTTACGCTATCTCTTGAAAAATTATATGTACGAAGAAACGCATAAATAATTTAATGCATTTTTTTTTTAATCTACGAAAATTAAATTTTCAAGTTATCTTTTGAAAGCAAAGCCCATATCGCTTTCGGCATCCGTTCCCTTTACTTTAAATTATTTTTTCAAAAGCTACTAGGCCATGGGCAATTTTCCCGTCTACCATTCTTTCCTTAAAGATTACTTTATTGTTTTTGTATGTGCATGTGTCTGCAAGTGTTCTGGTAGTTTTTCATTTGCCATAGCAGACACAAAGCAAAAATCTGCCAAATGGCAAGTGAAACGAAACATGTGCCTTGAAATGCAGTGTTGTTTAAAAAGCAAGCCTACCAGCAGGCGCTCTTTACATACATTTTTAATTATGACTTCAAAAATCAGGACAATTTGTCTGGTGACTATACAGAAATGATTATTTTCGCTTTTTTGTGTATGGAACTGTCTGCATGGGAGATGACAGAGTTGCTTGGCTGACTGGCTTGCTGTTAGTGGCAGCTATATGAATGCAGACTGTTAGGCGCATGCTTTGTGGGTATGCGTGTGTGTGTATGTTCATATGGTCAGCGCCTGAGGCTGTGCTACAGACAAATTTATTGATTATTTCTTCAACAGAAGTTTAAAACGTTCTTTCTTTTAACAATTCAAGCATAAAATTACGCAAAAGTGAGATTTATTTAAATAAAATTAAAGCTAAAAATAAGAGATAAGGCATATAGTAAACTGAACTGTGTTATTGCATTTTTGTTTATTACTTTTAAAATTGGTTTGCTTTCTGGAACGCCAAAGAGCGCGCTACAATCACTCTGTTTAGAAAGCGGCCAATTTTGTGCCACAATTATAAAAAGAAAAGAACAAAACTTTAAAAATTTATAAATTTTAAGGCATAGCGCTAGCTTAGAGTGAAAATTTGCTAGATCCACTTTTTTTTAAACTCATTGTTTGATATAGGAAGCAAGATAAATTAAAAATGCATCGTTTCGTAAAGGATTGGGGTAGCTGTTTTTTTCCTTTATATATAAAGAAAGGCAAATTTTCTGAGGCCAAAAGAGGCGACAAAAATCCGATAAGGCAAAAATAATACGAAATCTTTAATAACTATCGAATCCCTCTGATTCTTATGGAGGTTTGCTTTGCCTTAAACGCGCAAAATGTTTTATTCAAAGATTTCCGAAATACTTGATGGGAATGGCTATAAGAAGCTATTTTCCTCTCCTTGAAATCTAAAAAAATGGACTTAGCAACTTTGCACTTAGCAACTAGCGACATGTCAAGTTTTTAATGCTTTTATAAACATAAAGGCCTGAAATCAAGGAACTAGTTTCTAGAACACATATCTGCTACTTTTGGAAAATAATTCGCTTAGCACATTTTCAAACTAACTGCTGCTATCCAAACGCTTCCTAGCAATAAAGCAACACGCTCTGATGAAATACAGGCGGAGTTCTTCGTAGTTTATTCAAATGTCATCGCTTAATTGCTGCATTGACACTGCATTCCCTGCTGAAATGAGTAGACTGATAGCATTAAACATTATCAAAATCCCGAAGAAAGGTCGTCTAAGGGATTGTGATAACGGGCGTGGCATTTGCGTTTTACCTACGGAGATAAAGATCATTGCAAAAGTAATCTTGGGGCGTTTAAAAGAACATATACATACATACGATTATCGTCCCAGGTCTTTTCTTGGTTAACGCTCTGCATAGAAAAGCTAAGGTGGAAGGCCTGAGAATCAACTTTAACAAGACGGGCGAAGTCGTTTGGCGACCGATTAGTCTCCGACTAAACACCTGAGATTGTGTGGCGAATTTCACATACCTTGGCAGCAAAGTTGCTTCGATGGCGGCACTGACGTTCACATTATGACGAAACAACAGTCCGACTTCCAGCTTTAAGACTAGGCTTTTCAAATCAAATGTGCTCTCTATGCTGGTATATGGCTTTTCCACCTGAAAAGTCACTACTGCTATAATCAGGTGACAGACGAGAGAGAGGCAGACAGACCCTGCGTGGAGAAGAATAGTCGTTTGAGAGGCAAAGCAATTTGGGTTAGCTGGAGCTCCAAGCGTAGCAGACGCCCTATGTCCCGCATGGGATTAAAAGAAATAAAGAGCAGGTATTCAACCTAGAAATGGCGTTTCACAGGCCTTAAGAAAACCCTTCACAAGAGTTCAATTTCAAATTCAAAGTTGTATAACTGTAACATTAGTATTACTTTCAGCGCCTAAAGTCATGTTAGCACTTATCAGGAAACGCATTTTTTATGTAACTAATAAGTAACTACATTTCAAAAAGCTTTAAAGCATTCAAAGGAAATTCCTTAAATGTGCAACATCATTCTCGGCGCCTAAAATCATGCTTTACTTTATCACTTTTCCGTCCGTTATTTTTGTGACGTAATTTAACCTCTTTCCGCTGCTTTCAATATTGATTTTTCATGTGCTTTTTGCACCCCTTTACTACTTTTTACAACCCTGCATACATGCGTATATACAGATATATGTACATATCCACTTTCATATACAAAGCACGAAGCGGAAGAGTAAATATGTAAATAAAAATCACTTATACGAAAAATTAAGTTTTCCATAGTTTTTTCGCCATTTGATTGTTTATTTGCCAGCTTTCCATGCGTTTTTTCGTTTTTTTTATGCCTTTATTACGCCTAAAAGTGCACTAGCGCGTTACCATGGACGCGAGCGCGTAAAATGTCAATATAGGCCTGCCCTTTTATTTTTTTGCCAGCGCCCAGGAATGTGGGTGATTGTTTATTTGTGTGCACATAGTATGAATTGGCGTGTTATACTCGTACGTGTGTGATCGCTTTATGGCACTTTCGTTCCAAACACATGTATAGACACTTATGAACGAACAAGCCTATAACGTCACGCTCACTCACTATAAAACAATAAAACAACACTAAAAATAACAGCAGCAGCAGCAGTTCCAAAAACAAAAACTAATGTGGAATACGGCCGTTTTTACACAAGCACTCTTACAACCAAGTGGTAACAGTTTTTGATGGCTTCTATGGCTTTTATGGCGGCTTGCAACGACTGTCTCTTTGTCTGTCTGTCTGGCCCCCTGCACCTCATCAGCACTCTTCACGGGTGCGACTGCACTCCCCGCTTGGTAGTTGTTTGAAGTTGCCTTTCAGCTTTAAATGCGCCAAATTTGTATGCCCAAACAAAGAGAATCATAATAACAAAAGAAATAAAAAAGTAGTAAAAGACACATGGAAACGCTACTAAAAGCCATTGCCAGGGCAAGCAAGCAGCAACCAGCTAGCTAGCAGACAGTAAGAACAGAATACCGGCAATTTGGCGGATGGCGGAAGGAGATAGGCAGGCCGGCAGGGGAGCTACCCGAGCGACAGCAATGGCAGCAGCCAACCAACCAGCTGAGCTGGCTCGGCGGCACAGTGAGCGCGCAATTCGAGTGCACAATGGAAAACCAGTGTCAAGGTTAACGACCAATGAATTTATTTTGCTTGAATAAATTTTACGATAATGAGGAAATTGTCGTTGTCGTTTTGGGGGTTTTTAATGTTAATGTTATTACACACTACGTACTCCTTGTTCCTTGTTTGCTACACTTCGATTGTGGCTGTAGTTGAACTGGTACAACTTACGTTGTGTCTGTGCAATGCAGGTTACAGCGAAATAAATGGCTGGCAGCACGAAACCTGTGCGAATACATACATATGTATGTGGCTGGCGCAAAGATACCTACAGGCAGCGCCTGTATGTATGCTACACATTTTATAAACGACATGTGCAGTCAGTGAAAGCGCGCGTTATATGCAGCAATACGCTCAGCACACAGGATGGGAGACGGCGCAACACACACATACACACAGCAAGGCAAAGTAAAGCCAACATATTCATTTGGCTCACTTCGCCTTTCGTTTTTAATTTTATTTATATTGTTATGATAATAACTATCGAGCGAGTGAGTGTGTTTGTATGTAGGTGTAGTAAGCTACAGAGCAAACAGTTGCATATACATACATATGTACATTTACAAATGCACTTACGACGCTTACATGCTTGACTGGGCGCTATAGCCTGCGCCAGCGCATGCGGCTGTCTCACAGACGTACTTATGTACATATACTTATACATATCAACCCATTCAATGCTAAATATCGCCGCTCATTTCACCCGCTTCTTGTATTTGTAGTTGTTGTTCGTTGTTTTTGTTTAAATTTACGGTACGTGTAGTGCGAGCGTGCGCGTGTATGTGTTTGCTTCGGTGAAAGTTCTTTGACTCTTTAATCGATATTTTTGTGGCGTTTGGCACGCTGAGGTGTGCAGTGAAAATGCAATAAATTATGAGGCACAATTTTAAATTGCAAAATAAAAGCGAAAAAGCAAAGAAACACAATGAAAGTGTGAATTCAACCGTCATGGCATAGTTTTAGGCGCTGTGCCATTGTTTGCTGAGGTTTTAGTTTGGTGATTTTAAAATAAACGATCTGTGCGCTTTTACGACTTTAAAGCGAAAGTATTTAGAAATAGAATTGGTAGTTTGATGCAGCTAGACACATGAGAGGCCTTTAGAAAGTTTAATGTATAATCCTGAGTGAAAATTTATCCATAAAAAGCTTTGGTTAGCCATCTGTAAGCCCTTATGGAAATTTAGTGCAAAAAAAAAAACTTTTAAACTTTAGTTTTTTAAATTTTTAATTGTCTTTAAAATTTGTTTTTTCTTTCTATGAAATAGAATACTCGTATGTAATTCACATCGTAAAACAAAATGTTTTCTTTAAACATCCAAAGCTCATTATCTGCAACAATTTAGTTTAAGAGCGCAAACCGCATTTCGCAAACTCTGAGACTTGCCTTATTAATTTCTCAAAGCACAGTATTACGAGTGTAAGCACAAAACAGACCGTATGCGTGCCACCACCAATCGCACAAACCACACATTAAAACCAAAATAGACGAAACAGCTCGCACCAATTCGCAAACAAAATCAAAAACAGAAATCTGTATACTCCAGTGAGCGCCTGTATTGCTGTTGACGGTGATGGTCAAACGGGTAAAGCGAGAGCGCAGGCGAGTGCTGAAAAGAAAGTCTACTAACCATGGCCAGCCTAAATGTAACAATCACTCTGTCAATCAGGCCGCAAAAGAGGGTGGGGTTGGGTGGTCGACGCTGCTGGGTTGGCTGTTTTGGATTGTGAAGTCGCCGGTAATGCTGTCTGTAAGCGAGTGCCGCCGCGTCACACACTCCATTTCACGTAACATTAAATCTGTGATTTATTAGGGTCACGTGACCGTCAAACGGCGAACGCAAGCAAGCAGACGAGAGTGGACGCTATGCGATGATGACTGCGAACAGTGCCTATGTATAACTACCATGCATGCATATACCTATACATATACATATGTACATATATGTATATTCGAGTACATATGAGTACAACAACAGCACAGTTAATATCATCACAGTGAGCTTTAGTAGCGGTAACCTCACTAAAAATAACACAAACTGCAACAGCACAAGTAAAATCAAGTGTTTATTTTTTGTAGTAATTTAATAAAATCGAATAACAAAAATAGAAGTGTTGCAACACAGCCGAGTAAATGTAATGAAATTGTCAAATGGTGACATAGTCAAAGCCAAAAATGTGCTTCGCTCCAGCGAAGACTGAGGCTAATTTGGTAACCACCCAAAATGTTTGCAACTTAGTACATACATGCAATGCAAAATTGCCAGCAGTACCCGTACAAGCGCTTTGTGGAAGTTGGTAAACATCATTTCGCCATTTGTTAGCTTACGTTGGTTATTTACTTGCGCGCTCGAATGCCAAATTTGTCACCAATGCATGCATGTGTGTGTGCTTGTACGAGTATTTTAGTGCAAAGCTCGTGGTGAACCGGTTGCGTGCTGATAAAATATCAAGTGTACTATATAAAACGTTGCTTTACCAAATTGATAAAAAAAATAGTATTACCATTAATAGAAAAACATTCTTATGCAAACTTGAGTGCAAAATTAATTTCCATTTAGATTAGCAGACCACGAAAAATTGATAAGATTTGTAATGGATGGATTTTTTTTCCTCAGAAGCTTGTGTAAGATAAAGATACCCAAATATTAGCAATACGCCTAGATTCATGTGGTCAGAATGGTACCGAAAAATATCGCATGAGCTCCTTTGATATTTTCTGCTGTCAGATCACACCTTCTCAGGGTGGTATGTGGAGTAACAGGGAACAGTCTGTATCCGTACATCACTTACTTTGTGAATTGTTACATTCATAGGACGGAAGCGGTGTATAAATTTTGCGTGGTATTAGAAATGGCCTGACTGAGAGCCTAATTGTGCTGGTATGACCTTCAGCAGCCACTTAGACCTAACCATATGTATCTATAACCCTTAAATCAATTTCTTCACTGTCAATGTGAGATTACCAGCAACTTTTCGGGTAAGTTCGAAAGCCACTTACTTCTCACTATCGATGAAGGCATAACATTCAATATAATTATCGAAAAATTTAGAGTCGAATGATCGATCAACCCACTTTGTTATCGTTTTCGATATATTTATCGATATCAATGACTATAAATGTATCGATATCATGTCATGAACGCAACAGTCTTCATATTTTTATTCGCATTACATACATACATCTCGCAAGCATCACATTGG